>NW_020837966.1:17645942-17864919 GCF_003676395.1 Aethalodelphis obliquidens | reverse complement strand
TTTTGGAGATTAATCCTTTGTCAGTTGCTTCGTTTGCAAATATTTTCTCCCATACTGACGGTTGTCTTCTGGTCTTGTTTAAAGTTTCCTTTGCTGTGAAAAAGATTTTAAGATTCATTAGGTCCCATTTGTTTATTTTTGTTTTTATTTCCATGTCTCTAGGAGGTGGGTCAAAAAGGATCTTGCTGTGATTTATGTCATAGAGTGTTCTGCCTATGTTTTCCTCTAGGAGTTTGATAGTGTCTGGCCTTACATTTAGGTCTTTAATCCATTTTGAGTTTATTTTTGTGTATGGTATTAGGGAGTGTTCTAATTTCATTCTTTTACATGTAGCTGTCCAGTTTTCCCAGCACCACTTATTGAAGAGGCTGTCTTTTCTCCATTGTATATTCTTGCCTCCTTCACCAAAAATAAGGTGACCATAGGTGCGTGGGTTTATTGCTGGGCTTTCTATCCTGTTCCAGTGATCTATATTTCTGTTTCTGTGCCAGTACCATACTCTCTTGATTACTGTAGCTTCCTAGGATAGTTTAAAGTCACAGAGCCTGATTCTTCCACCTCTGTTTCTCTTTCTCAGCATTGCTTTGGCTATTCAGGGTCTTTTGTGTTTCCATACAAATTGTATAATTTTTTGTTCCAGTTCTGTGAAAAATGCCATTGGTAGTTTGATAGGGATTGCACTGAATCTGTAGATTGCTTTGGGTAGTAGAGTCATTTTCACAATGTTGATTCTTCCAGTCCAAGAACATGGTATATCTCTCATCTGTTTGTATCATCTTTAATTTCTTTCATCAGTGTCTTATAATTTTCTGCATACAGGTCTTTTGTCTCCTTAGGTAGGTTTATTCCTAGGTATTTTATTCTTTTTTGTTGTAATGGTAAATGGGAGTGTTTCCTTAATATCTCTTTCACATTTTTCATCATCAGTGTATAGGAATGCAAGAGATTTCTGTGCATTAATTTTGAATCCTGCTACTTTACCAAATTCATTGATTAGCTCTGGTAGTTTTCTGGTAGCATCTTTAGGATTCTCTATGTATAATATCATGTCATCTGCAAACAGTGACAGTTTTACTTCTTCTTTTCCAGTTTGGATTCCTGTTATTTCTTTTTCTTCTCTGATTGCCGTGGTTAAAACTTCCAAAACTATGTTGAATAATAGTGGTGATGTTGGGCAACCTTACCTTGTTCCTGATCTTAGTGGAAAGGGTTTCAGTTTTCCACCACTGAGAACGATGTTGGCTGTGGGTTTGTCATATACGGCCTTTATTATGTTGAGGTAAGTTCCCTCTATGCCTACTTTCTGGAGAGTTTTTATCATAAATGGGGGCTGAAATTTGTCAAAAGCTTTTTCTGCATCTACTGAGATTATCATATGGTTTTTATCCTTCAACTTGTTAATATGCTGTATCACATTGATTGATTTGCGTATATTGAAGAATCCTTGCATTCCTGGGCTAAACCCCACTTGATCATGGCGTGTGATCTGCTTAATGTGCTGTTGCATTCTGTTTGCTAGTATTTTGTTGAGGATTTTTGCATCTATGTTCATCAGTGATATTGGCCTGTAGTTTTCTCTTTTTGTGACATATTTGTCTGGTTTTGGTATCAGGGTGATGGTGGCTTCGTAGAATGAGTTTGGTAGTGTTCCTCCCTCTGCTATATTTTGGAAGAGTTTGAGAAGGACAGGTGTTAGCTCCTCTCTAAATGTTTGATAGAATTCACCTGTGAAGCCATCTGGTCTTGGCCTTTTGTTTGTTGGAAGATTTTTAATCACAGTTTCAATTTCAGTGCTTGTGATTGGTCTGTTTATATTTTCTATTTCTTCCTGGTTCAGTCTCAGAAGGTTGTGCTTTTCTAAGAATTTGTCCATTTCTTCCAGGTTGTCCATTTTATTGGCATATAGTTGCTTGCAGTAATCTCTCATGATCCTTTGTATTTCTGCAGTGTCAGTTGTTACTTCTCCTTTTTCATTTCTAATTCTATTGATTTGAGTCTTCTCCCTTTTTTCTTGATGAGTCTGGCTAATGGTTTATGTTTTGTTTGTCTTCTCAAAGAAGCAGCTTTTAGTTTTATTGACCTTTGCTATCGTTTCCTTCATTTGTTTTTTATTTATTTCTGATCTGACCTTTATGATTTCTTTCCTTCTTGATTTCTTTTGTTCTGCTAACTTTGAGGGTTTTTTGTTCTTCTTTCTCTAACTGCTTTAGATGTAGGGTTAGCTTGTTTATTTGAGATGTTTCTTGTTTCTTGAGGTAGGATTGTATTGCTATAAACTTCCCTCTTAGAACTGCTTTTGCTGCATCCCATAGGTTTTAGGTTGTCAGATGGGGTTTTTTTTGTCTTTTTTTTTTTTTGTCATGTTTTTATTGTCATTTGTTTCTAGGTATTTTTTGACTTCCTCTTTAATTTCTTCAGTGATCTCTTGGTTATTTAATAGTGTCTTTTTTAGCCTCCATGTTTGAATTTTTTACAGATTTTTTTCCTGTAATTGATTTCTACTCTCATAGCGTTGTGGTCGGAAAAGATACCTGATACGATTTCAATTTTCTTAAATTTACCAAGGCTTGATTTGTGACCCAAATATGATCTATCCTGGAGAATGTTGCATGAGCACTTGAGAAGAAAGTGTATTCTGTTGTTTTTGGATGGAATGTCCTGTAAATATCAATTAAGTCCATCTTGTTTAATGTATCATTTAAAGCTTGTGTTTCCTTATTTATTTTCATTTTGGATGATCTGTCCATTGGTGAAAGTGGGGTTTTAAAGTCCCCTACTATGATTGTGTTACTGTCAATTTCTGCTTTTATGGCTGTTAGCACTTGCCTTATATATCGAGGTGCTCCTATGTTGGGTGCATAAATATTTACAATTGTTATATCTTCTTCTTGGATCGATCCCTTGATCATTATGTAGTGTCCTTCTTTGTCTCTTGTAATAGTCTTTATTTAAATTCTATTTTGTCTGATATGAGAATTGCTACTCCGGCTTTCTTATGATTTCCATTTACATGGAATATCTTTTTCCATCCCCTCACTTTTAGTCTGTATGTGTCCCTAGGTCTGAAGTGAGTCTCTTGTAGACAGCATACATATGGGTCTTACTTTTGTACCCATTCAGCCAGTCTATGTCTGTTGGTTGGAGCATTTAATCCATTTACATTTAAGGTAATTATCAATATGTATATTCCTATTACCATTTTCTTAATTGTTTTGGGTTTGTTATTGTAGGCCTTTTCTTTCTCTTGTGTTTCCTGCCTAGAGAAGTTCCTTTAGCATTTGTTGTAAAGCTGGTTTGGTGGTGCTGAATTCTCTTAGCTTTTGCTTGTCTGTAAAGGTTTTAATTTCTCCGTCGAACCTGAATGAGATCCTTGCTGGGTAGAGTAATCTTGGTTGTAGGTTTTTCTCTTTCATCACTTTAAATATGTCCTACCACTCCCTTCTGGCTTGCAGAGTTTCTGCTGCAAGATCAGCTCTTAACTTTATGGGGATTCTCTTGTATGTTATCTGTTGCTTTTCCCTTGCTGCTTTTAATATTTTTTCTTTGTACTTAATTCTTGATAGTTTGATTAATATGTGTCTTGGTGTGTTTCTCCTTGGATTTATCCTGTATGGGTCTCTCTGTGCTTCCTGGACTTGATTGACTATTTCCTTTCCCATATTAGGGAAGTTTTCAACTATAATCTCTTCAAATATTTTCCTAGTCCCTTTTTTTTTCCTTCTTCTGTGACCCCTATAATTTGAATGTTGGTGCATTTAATGTTGTCCCAGAGGTCTCTGAGACTGTCCTCAATTCCTTTCATTCTTTTTTCTTTATTCTGCTCTGTGGTAATTATTTCCACTATTTTATCTTCCAGGTCACTTATTCGTTCTTCTGCTTCAGTTATTCTGCTATTGATTCCTTCTAGAGAATTTTAAATTTCATTTATTGTTTTGTTCATCACTGTTTGTTTGCTCTTTAGTTCTTCTAGGTCCTTGTTAAACATTTCTTGTATTTTCTCCATTCTATTTCCAAGATTTTGGATCATCTTTACTATCATTACTCTGAATTCTTTTTCAGGTAGACTGCCTATTTCCTCTTCACTTGTTTGGTCTGGTGGGTTTTTCCCTTGCTCCTTCATCTGCTGTGTATTTCTCTAACTTCTCATTTTGCTTAACTTACTGTGTTTGGAGGGGTCTCCTTTTCACAGGCTGCAGGTTCATAGTTCCCGTTGTTTTTGGTGTCTGCCCCCAGTGGGCAAGGATGGTTTAGTCGCTTGTGTAGGCCTCCTGGTGGAGGGGACTGGTGTCTGTGTTCTGGTGGATGTGGCTGGATCTTGTCTTTCTGGTGGGCAGGTCCACGTCTGGTGGTGTGTTTTGGGGTGTCTGTGAATGTATTATGATTTTAGGCAGCCTCTCTGCTTAGCAGTGGGGTTGTGCTGCTGTCTTACTAGTTGTTTGGCATGGGGCGCCCAGCACTGGAGCTTGCTGGTCTTTGAGTGGAGCTAGGTCTTAGCAGTGAGATGGAGATCTCTGGGAGAGCTCTCGCTGATTGATATTACATGGGGCCGGGAGGTCTCTGGTGTTCCAATGTCCTGATATCAGCTCTCCCACCTCAGAGGCTCAGGCCTAACACCCAGCCAGAGCACCAACACCCTGTCAGCCACCCGGCTCCAAACTCCAGAACGCCACACTCCGGAGGCCCTCTCCCCTTCCGCACAGGTCCTCTATTTCACACTTTTACCAGTGTACTTTAAGGAACATTCTTAGAAATGGGATTGCCATATTTACAAAGTAAATGCATATGTAATTTTTTAGATATTGCCAATTCCCCTTGACAAGGATTAACAGCATGATATGATGGGAATGATAGAGAAAAACATGCTAGCAATACGTTTCTCCATAACAGTGGGTTATTGATTAGTCTTAATAGAGCTTGCCCTTTTTTTTCAATGCATTGCATATTTAAAATTACTACAATTGTTTTTAAGTGTGTACACACTAGAGTTTGAATTTTTAAAACAAAACACTCTCCAAAAATTGTAAGACAAAAAATGTAAGAAATAGCATGATCAATTCAGAAACTAATAGAGGAATAAAAGCAGGCAGAATTCGGAAGTATTATTCTCTTAAAACCTGAATAGTATATGGTAGGAATAATTTCTAAAAGCATTTGGCAACAGATATTGAGAACTTTCAAAGTAATCGTATATCTTAGTCTTATATTTATGCTTTTGAAATGTTTTCTAAGAAAATACTATGAAATATGGATGATTTACATACAAAGTTGTTCACAGCCCACATTTTGGATACAAGTAAAATAGAGTGTGGTCATAAAAATGAATGGTATTTTTAAAGACTTTAATTCAAACCTGCTATGAGAATAACAATGACAACCCAAAGGAAAATTTTCCAGAATTTCATCACCCAATCCATATTTCCATTTTTATCGAGAACCCTTCAGTACTTCTGCGTGTATATGCAACTTGGGCAAAGTTACAATAAGTTAGAACTTGATATTTTAAATTTTAGAAAACATACCATCAGTCTGTTTCTATTTTGCTACTGTCTTGGTATTTCTTACCTCATTCTGACCCCATTAAGATTAGCCAATTTACCAATGTGTTTGTACCTTTCTACACCTTTCTCCAGGCTCATAGAAGTTAATGCACAAATTCAATTCACATGCAGGCAACATTTTTGTCTTTGCTTATTTTTATATAAATGTGAGCATTCTATAGACATTTCCCAATAACTGGCTTTTCTCACTCAACATCATACATCATGGACATGGGTCACCAGGTACAATTCTAAATCATTCTTTTCTATTAGCTGAATGATATTCCTAATATGAGTGAAACATACTTTATTTTAACCATTCTCCTATTTATTGGCATTCAGTGTAAACAGGTTTTTGTTTTTATTTTGCCACTCCATGCTGAAATAAACATCCTTACACATATAACTACACATGAGCGATTTTTATTTTAATGTAAAAGTTTCTTAGGAGTGGAGTAGCTAGGTCAAAGGGGATGTACTTTTTAATTTGAAATGCATATTTCCGTATTACTTTTTTAAGGTCTATACCTATAAACGTTCCCACCAGTAGTGTGTGAGAGTGACTTGCCTCCTTGTACTCACCAGCACCTTATTAAATTTTTGCCAATCTGATGGGTGATAAGTAGTATCACATTGTTATTAATGAAATAATTCATTCTTTCATGTTTACTGGCCTTTTGAATTTCGTCTTCTGTCAATTGCTTATTATGCACATTTTTCTATTGGGCCACAATGCTTTTGCTTATGTAATTGTATGTATTTTATAATACTATAGCTAAAATTTTTTTCCTGTCATACGCGTTGCAACATTTTCTTCCAGCTTCTCATTTGTCTTTTGATTTGGTTTTAGTACAGTTTAACATACAAAAATACTTTATGGATTTAAATGTCTCTTTTCTTTTATGGCTCCGAGTTTTCTGTCTTGCTCAAATTGCTTTCCTTCACCCTAAAGTTATAAAAACATTCACTTAAATTCTCTTACCAGGTTTTTAGTTTTATTAAAAAGCATTTAACCTTTTTATCTACCTGGAATTTATTTCTGTATATTGTGTGAGCTTGGGCTGGGGGTGGGGTCCAAGACCGCTGTTTATCCAGGTGGAGAGCCAGTTTTGAAAGCACATTTAATAAATAAATAAACCACTCTTTCTCTACTGAATCAAAATGTCATATTCTTCATATTTTAGTTTTCTAAGTATACTCAGATATATTTTTCCACATAGTTGTCTCTTCCTCTGCTAATATTTTAAGATTCTGATTATCATACTAAAATACAGATTTTAATTTCTAGAAGTTAATCACCTCATGTAATTTTTTAAACACAATTTTTAGATATTCTGAACTTGTACTCTTCTACATGGATATTAAGATAGTTTGACCTTTTTCCTTCCACTCTTTCCAAAAACAGTTTGAAAGAAGTTTTGAACTTCTAATTCAGATGATGTTTTACTTACATATTACTATACTAATTTTTCGATGATTGACATTTTTTGATACATCTTGCTGTCCAAGAATGGTATGCCTTTGCTTTCTTGTGGTCTACTTTTATTTACTTAAGCAAGAGTGAATAAGAATATTCAATGACTAGAATGACATTTGTGAAGATTTTTAATGACATAGAATAACATTTAATATTAAACCAAATAAAAGCAAAGAAGTAAAATTACATGGATAGCATGATGCCAATTAAGTAAAAATGCATGGAAAAAGACTGAAAGGAAATATTCTAGAACATTAACAGTGTGACATGTCTGAGTGGCAAATCTGTAGATGACCTTTATTTACCCTGTATAATTTTCTATAGCTTTCAAATTTTTATTGTGGGCTCTGGATGAATGGCTGGATGAATGGCTCTGGATGAATAAAACACATATAAACTCTCCTATTTTGCCCACCCAAAGAGGTAGTGAATTAGGAATCCTAGAATCAATAATGAAAAATAAGCAGCACCTCCTGCTGTGTGCCAAAGTCCCATTCTGTCAGAGAAGAACCTATAAAAAACTTTCTGTGACAAGGTGTCTGATGGATTCAGTCAAACTACATAGCACCATTATATATGGAGAACGTTTCTTTCCTTATCAAACAGAAACTCTAAAATAAGCATACCAGTTCAAGCTTCCAACATAAGCGTTATGTTGGAGTTCATGAGAAGTAATAGCAATTAGTGTATTGGGCATTTATAACTTCATTCTGACATATAATAAATGCTTCACACAGAAATTTTGAAAGCACTTTACCTGAAATCACCAACTAGTCAAAGGATGAATCGGAGATAATGCTTAGGTAACTCAAAAGACATTTCTGTGGATTTTCTAGAAAGTATTTTCATGAAGGCTAAATTGTCAACTGAAAATTGTTACCCCCGAACAAACCCTATCAACATGTTCTTTGCTGTCTCACCTTCCAACATGTCTTCTTTTGATTCTTCTGAAGTATGAAAATGAAAGGCTGAAACATTAGGTACTCAATAAACGCAGGTTAAAATTTTCCACTATGAAAATACCTCCCGGGGCTTCCCTGGTGGCGCAGTGGTTGGGAGTCCGCCTGCCCATGCAGGGGACACGGGTTCGTGCCCCAGTCCGGGAAGATCCCACATGCTGCGGAGCGGCTGGTCCCGTGAGCCATGGCCGCTGAGCCTGCACGTCCGGAGCCTGTGCTCCGCAATGGGAGAAGCCACAGCAGTGAGAGGCCTGCGTACCGCAAAAAAAAAAAAAACCTCCCGAAGTCAGCATTTTTTTCACGTTCTCCCCTTGGAAATCATATAACAGCAACAAGAAGTCGGGGGAAAAAGTCTGCAAACTCCATTTACAATGAAGCTAAGGTATAGATGTAACACAGAGACATGTATATGATCTGCTGAAACAGCTTAGATAGGGAAAAAGAGAGGAAAATTTTTAAAAATGAGATGATTGAGAGGGCCCAGCAACAGTGGGTATCAGAAGGAGTCAGGAATGATACACTTCCTGAAGGTGAGAGCGTCTCCCTGTGGTGAAAGAATTATATCCGGCATTGGCAATAAGAGGTCAGAAAATGTAGTAGACAGGGTTGGCAACTGAGAAAACTCTTTGACTTGGTTCAATTTACAGGAGCAGACGAGATGGGCCTACACGAATAATCACATCAATACCATATTTTTAGGAGTGCCATATCTGCATATTTGTCCCTGTGGTAGTAAAGAAGGAGACAGCTTTCAGTCTGTGAACCTGGAGGACTTCCCCTGCTCTTCCCCATTCTGAACACTTCCACCACCACAAATCTGCAAATAGCCAACCCACTCAGATGAGTAATAAGAAAGTTCTAGACATGCATCAGCACAAAGATATAACGTGAAACCTGCAGCAAAGAACAGCAAACTGTTTAAAAAACACATTTACCATAAAATATTGTCACAAAGCAGAAAAAAAATTACAGCTAAAAATATCATGGAGTATTCTGAAAACGTGAGGTAGCAACCACCACTAGGAACACCACAAAGAAGAATGCAAGAACACTGAATAAATGCAAGAATTTAGGGAAAACAATGAGGGATAAAAAAGGAGGATATAAAATGGGATGTGTATGAATAGAGCATAGAATAGAAGTAGAATACAAAAACAAAAATTTAGGAGGGACCTCACTTACGGCAAGATGAAGTAGATGTACTTTTCAATATTCCTCCCACTAAGTACAGCTAAAAACTCTGGAGATCTATCTATCTATAAAACAATCATAGGAAGATTCTGAAAGTTGAAGCTAAGATGGCAGGCTCATTAAGGATCTTGGGACCCAAGGAATAACACAGTGCTGTGTTCCCTGGTTGATTTTTTTGTTCGTTTAATTTTGCCTCATATATATCAGACTGAATATTGGAAAAGCCAGCAATCCAGAAATGCGAAAGCATGCAGACGAAACTAGGACCCAACCAAAGCCTGCTCTCTCTAGCCAAAGGATCAGGAAAGGGGACAAGAAACATTTAAATAACGGCCACTATACTCCAGCCAAATAACATACGAAAAAACTGTGGCCCTTGCCCCAGCCATGACAGCAAAGGCCAAGTTAGAAGCAACTCAGTGTCCCTGCTGGGGTAGTATCACAGAACAGAGTCAGGAGTTTCATGCCTCTTGGGCATCAATAATGCTTCTCCTACCTTGTGGTATCAGTGGAGGCCACATATAGAGATCAATAACAAGGCACCCTCCCAACCAGGGTTTTACCATCAGAGGTCTAGTGAGAAACTAGAAATCCTACTACCACCTAGCAGCAATGAGAAGCTCTTCCCATCTTGAATGTCAACAGACACAATGACAGGAACTTGGACTTCCACCCCCCTAGCACTAAGGAGGCACCCCTCCTTCCCCTGTTGGAATGGTGTCAGAAGAGACTACCTAAAATAAAAGGTTTAAAAAAGACCCAGAGTCACCTAATAATTCAAATGTTCAGGTTTCAATGAAAAAATAATCACTCATGATACCAAGAACAAGAAAAAGCTCTTCTTTAAAAAAGGGCAATCAATAAACACAAACACTGAGATGACAGCAGTGTTAGAATTATCTGGCAAAGATCTTAAACAATCATCATAAAAATGCTTCAGTAAGCAATTATTAACACAGACGAAACAATTTTAAAAAGTAGAAAACTCTCAGCAAAGAAATAAAAGATACAGAGAAGGACCAAATGAAAAATTTTGAACTTGAGAAGTATAATAACTGAAATAAATAACTTAAAATTAAAGAACTCAGTGGATAGGCTCAACAGAAGAATGAAAGGAAAAGAGGAAAGAATTAGTGAACCTGAAGATAGAACAACAGAAGCTAACCAATCCGAAAATTGACTGGGGAAAAAAAAAGAACAGAGCCTAAAGGACCTGTGGGACTATAACAAAAGACCTAACATATTTGACAGCAGAATCTCATAAGCATAAGAGAAAGAGAGTGGGGCTGAAGAGGTATTCAAAGAAATAATGAACCAAGTTCCCAATTTGGCAAAAGACATGAACCTTAAAGAAGCTTAGCTGGGGGACTTCCCTGGTGGTCCAGTGGTTACAACTCCACACTTCTACTGCAGGGGGCATGGGTTCGATCCCTGGTCAGGGAACTAAGGTCCCACATGCTGTGACCAAAAAATAAAAATTTGGGGGAAAAAAAAAAAAAAACTCTTTAAAAAAAAAGACGCTTAATAAAGGCCCAAAGGACAAACCCCCAAAAAGTACCCACCAAGGCATACCAGAGTCAAACTAAAAATGAAAAACAAAGAAAAGAATTGAAAGCAGCAAAAAGAAAATGATACCTTACCTATAGGAGAAAAACAGTTCAAATGTACAGTGGATTTATCACCAGAAACTAAGGCCAGAAAGATGTGGTACCACATTTTTAAGAACTGAAAGACGAGAACTGTTAACCGAGAATTGTATAAAAATATCCAGTGAAAATATCCTTAGGAATAAAGGGGAAACACAAAAGTTATATGCACCAAACAACAAGGCAAAAATTGATAAAACTGAAAGAAAAAATAGACATATCCAAAATTATAGTCTGAAATTACAACATCTCTCTTTCTCTCAACAATTGATAGAACAAGACAGAAAATCAGCAAGGATATAGGAGAAATCAACAACACCAACAATCAACAAGATCTAGTTCACATTTGTTGAACACTCAATCCACTAATATCAGAATACACTGTCTTTTCAAGAGCTTGTGAAATATGTACATTTACCAAAATAGGCCACATTCTTTCTCATGAAACAGATGTCAACAAATTTTTAAAAATTTAAACCATAGATAGCATGTTTTCTGACTAAAATGGAATCAAAACATATAGAAATAAATAATAGAAAGAGGAAAATCTGAAAACACTTGGAGAATAAAACCACACCCACATGACAAAATCCAACATCCATTCATGATAAAAACTCAGCAAAGTAGCAATGTAGGGGAACTTCCTCAGCTTGATAAAGCACATCTACAAATCAATGAAGGCTGTAACAAAACAAATGCATTACAAATGTACAAAACAACTCACTGAAGGGGTTGAGCAGAAGGTACTGATCTAGGTAACTTTAAGGGTTGAGCAGAATGTGCTGATCTAGGTAACTGTAACTGAGTGGATTCTTTAAGATGAAAGACAAGAGAAACTATAAATAAGCACTATAGTTTAGTTGATAAAGTTATTTCCTACAGGGGCACTGGTTAATAATTCTGATACCTTATAAATGTTTACTGGAATTAATAATAAAGTAAATGGATGACAAATGGTAGGAGTCAGGTTTCTTACTGTTTGAAGGGGATTTTAGAGATAAGGAAAGGGAGGAGGCTCTACTGACATATGTGGAAATGAATTAGAGGTGGGCACATTTCTATGAACCCATGTTTAGTCTAATATAGATACAAATAGTTACACATAAAAATATCATTAATATGAATTCATGTTTAGTCTAAACAGATACAGATAGGGAAAATTATCAGATGATACAATTTTTTAAACGGATAAAGGACATAAACAGAAATTACAGTGAAAAGGATGTACAAATGGAAAATAAGCACATGAAAGGATGTTTAATCTCATCTATTGGGAAAATGCAAAATAAAACCACAATGAGGTATAACTATATACCTATCAGACAGGTTACAATAAAAAATACTGACAACACCCAATGCTCGTGAAGATATAGAGAAACCGGGTCCCTCATACATTGTTAGTTGGAATGTAAACTGGTACAGCCACTCTGGAAAATGGTTTGGCAGCTTCCTAAGAAATGAAACATGTAATTACCATAAGACCCAGCAATTGTACTCCTGGGCATTTATTCCACAGAAATGAAATTTTATGTTCACACAAAAACGGCTTTTAGCAGCTTTATTCGTAACAGCCAAAAACTGGAAACAACTCAGATGTTCTTCAGCAGATGGATGGTGAAATATCCTGATACCCACATCCCAGGAAATACTACCCAGCAATAAAAAGGGATAAACGACTGACAAAGCAGCAACCTGGATGAATCGCCAGAGAATAAAGCTGAGTCCAAAAAGTCAACCTTAACAGGTTACATACTGTATGCTTTCATTTATATAACATTCTAGAAACGACAATGGTATAGAGAGCAAATAGATATCAGTGGATGCTAGCGTCATGATTGTTAGGGAGCATGGAATAAAGAATGAAGTGGGTATGGCAATAAAAGGGCAACATGAAGGAACTTTGTGTTGATGGAAACTTCCTGTATCTTAACTGTATCCATGTCATTGTCCTGGGCATAGTATCGTATTATAGTGTGGTACTGTATTGTGTCATAGTTTTACAAGATGTTATCATAGGGGGATTTCTGGGTAAAGGTTCCATGGGTTCTCTCTTCATTATTTCTTACAGCTGCCTATGAATCCACAATTATCTCAAAATGAAAAGTTCAATTTAATACCAACCCCCCTGCAAATTACCAGAGAAATGAGCATAAAATTGGAAGGAAAACAAGTAGAAACAGCTACTGTGGAAAACACGGTAGGAGATTCAGAAAGAGAAAACAAACAAAACTAAGACAAAACGAAGCTTAGTTTAAAAAAAAAATAGCTATAGGATGTAGGGAAAGAAGATGAAACATCTTTCATCTTAGAGTATTATTAGAGTCTCACAAAGAAGATCAGAATAATGGGAAATTAAATGCAGTTGGCTTCTTCACGTTGGAACTTTTAACTTTCAACTTTCTGGTTGATACCAGAAGAGGGTCAAACAACATCTACAAAACACTCAAGGAAGTAAAGGGTGATGCAAAGATTTTATATCCCTCCAGGAATAAGGCTCTTAAAACACACATGTATACACACAGTTTTGACCATTGAAGAACTCAGAGATGATGTTTCCCATGAGCCTTTCTTGATGAAACTACCAGAGGACAAACTTCCTCTAACAAAGAGATAACTGAGGAACTATGGCAGAGACACTAGTGGGCACTGAATAGGTTTAACTGTAGAAATAAAACAGAAATGAACACAGGAATTAGTCATAAACATTGTATACTTTGCAATATAGGAATGATAGAAATGACAGGTAGTAGGAAGGAAAGGGGGAGGAAGGATTGAGATAGCAATAGATAAGACCTCAAGAAAATGAAAAACATTTCTAAGTTTTTTAAAACCCAGAGCCAAACTAAAGAGAAAAAATGCTAGACATATATTTGCAGCTCATACTACATGAAATGGCCCAGGTAAAACAATAAGAAAATATTAAAATCTCAAAAACTATATGGAAATTAGGTTACAGGTAAATCCTCCCCTCTCTTTCACACACACACATACATATAATGCAATTAAAAAATACCAGCTTTTAAAAAACTGATAAATTACACATGCTAATGAGGGTCAGTGAAAGGGACACTCTCAAACAATGCTAGTGGCATTGAAAGTGAAAATGACTCTTTGAAAAGCAATGTATCAAATATCAAAAAAAACAACAACCTTGTACTAAGACCTTCAAATGTTTATACAAAAAAAATGTTTATACCCAGTAATTTCTTCTGGGTCTCTATAAAAAGATAATCCTGAGCTTAGAAAAGGGCATATAACAAGGCTGTAATTTATGGAAGAGTAAGTATGTCCCATTCCTTTTAATGAATTTTACATGCACTAAATATTTTAATCCTCATAGCTTTATAGTACTACGGTAGATACTAGAAAAAGATAGATAACAAGACAGAAATGCTTACAAAATAACATTAAGAGACAAAACAGGAATTTATCAAACATATACAGATATATTCTATGATTGCTGCCACATGGAAACATTTAGCAAGGCCCATGTAGTACTAAAGCTCTGGAATATGTTTACCAAAAACTTTGCAGAGTTTTCTTTATAAAACTCAGTAATTTCTTTTAAAAGACAGCTAGAGAAATAAGTGGGAGGAGGGGAAGATTAAAAGAGAGGGAGAGAGAAAGAGATGCATGCAGCTTGACTAAACGCTTGCAATTTGGAAAAACATATCTTACGGCCCTTACGGGTTTCTTTTAATTATTGTCCTAAAGCAGAGGTAGCAAACTGTCTTCAGTTTCACCATGTGGCCCACTAGGCAATTTTTATTGGCATTCTGCAATTAACATATGCTCTACTTTTCTCTCTTTCCTGCTCTGCTTTTCCTTTCAATTTATTATTCTTTCACTCCTCTTTTTTCTCCACTGTGGTCTACACTGTAGCCCATACATCTGATAGGCCACTTCATCAGAATTGCCTGGAGGGCAACTGACATCCACAGAGATACCTGGGCTCTACCCTAGGCCTATAGGTATCAATATCATTGGAGACGGTCCAGGAATCTGCATCTAACATGTTTCCTGTGGGATTACTGCTTACAGGACACTTTGAAAACCACTCTTGAATCGAACACATAACACTTGCTCCTTATGTAGGCTTTGGAAGGAAAGGATGAAGGACAGACAAACACAGATGTTTCCTGGGTCACCAAAACCGGGTAAACACACTGGGTTAGAGTCAGAGTTCTTTAGATACAAGTTATGAGCAATTAAAGCAATTTAGGAACTTAGGGAAATCACACACACACACACACACACACACACACACACACACACACACACACACTTTTTTTTTTTTTAACCAATTCAGGAAATTTCAAATAGCACCATGTAGGTGGTCTTTTCTTCCTGTCCCTTACTTCAACCAGACTAGCTGTCTGCCTTTATCTGTTTCACACTTAGTATTCCATGAAATTTTTCACTTAATAAAATGTTCTGCTTCTCAAGTAAAAGGTTTGAAA
Organism: Aethalodelphis obliquidens; assembly: GCF_003676395.1. Taxonomy (NCBI): domain Eukaryota; kingdom Metazoa; phylum Chordata; class Mammalia; order Artiodactyla; family Delphinidae; genus Aethalodelphis; species Aethalodelphis obliquidens. The sequence continues at coordinate 17,849,649 of NW_020837966.1, read as the reverse complement.
AATTATTGGTATGGTTCTACCAAAAAACTCTTAAACTGATTTGCCATATCCACAGTACACAGAAATATAAGGTCAAAGATAGACATGTCCAGGGCTTTAATAAAAGAAAGAAAAGTAAATCATCTGCCCCCTTCTAGTTTTCTGAAGTGTAAGATTGAACCCTGTTGAGAAATCCAAACATCATGGACTTTATTTCTCAGATCAATTAATTTCTTACGTTTGATCTTAGACTTGATCTGTTAGGTCAACTGATTTTTACCTCCTCTAATGATTGACACAAAAGAAAATCCAAAGGTCTACTCATCCTCCAAGAGTCAATTCAAATATTATATCCCCAAGTGAAGATTCTTTAACGTCTTCAGTCATATTTAAAGAATCCTTCCCTTTTTGCTGCTGTACTTCACAGGCCTTTAACACAGAACTGGAAATGATGGTTTACCTATCTATATCCCCTTAGACAATGGCCAAGGTGTAAACATTCATCTCAGGAAATCCTGGCATAATAGATACATTAAGATGATTGCATGAATCTAATTACAGAGCAAAAGATTCAGTCCTCTCCTCTAGATAATTCTGTAGTACCTTCAAAACATATTAGGAAAGTGTTACCCATTTAAAATGTGTCTTCTATCTTTGGATTTACTTTCTTGCTTTTTGATCTTCATTTGTGGTGAAAATGTTACAAGAATGATGTTGCCTGCTGCCGAGTTCAAGTTGAAAAAGGCATTATATTGAGGTGCAGTCTGAAACATGACAGCATATGTAAATGTGTTGGTGATGCTAAAAATACATGGATAAATGATGCATGACATCCACAGAGTATGCACAACTTTGTATTTATATAGTACCTACATGTAGACATTAGGATTCTATTTATGCGTTTGCCAAGAAAGGGAAAAGTGTCTACATATGTCTCGTAAATATGGATCCGGGCTCATGCCCAATGCAGATGCTGCAGAGAGACGGGAATGGGGAAAGGGGCGTGCTGCTCTGGGAGCAGCCTGTCTATCAGATCATTTCCCCAGAATAGGTTTCTGGAAACAGGAACAAAGATCATGGGCTGTAGACAATGGAAATTTATCCAAAGAGGATGAAAATTGTCTTCCACAGGGTTTCAGCATTGTGTATAATTTCTTATAATTCTTTGAAAACTGGCAATCTAGAAATGTCACGCGCAGTTGCCTTTAGTTAAGAGAACCCAAGCATCCTCATTTCCCAAGTACGAAAACACGAGAGCTCTGCCTATTCCTTGTCTTATAACCAGGATAGTGACTTGTAAGGAGACAAAGGTTTTCAAAAAAAGAATGATATCGCTGATGCGTTATGTGTTTAAGGACTTTGCCCTCAGAGTCAGAAAAACCAGAACTAGACTCCCAGTTTTAGCACTAAGCGTCTCTGTGACCTTGGGCCTCCCAGCCTGACTCTTCTTATCTGTAATATGGACATGATTAAGTACCCACCTCAGAGTAAAAACTCAGAGCAGAGTTTTTAAAATTTAAATGATATAATGGTGGTAAAATGATTAGCACCGTGACAGAACATTTTAAAATGCAAAACATTGTAGCTATTCATTACATTTATCTTTTACTAATCTTTCTCCTTTGCATACAATAGGGTTTACTTCTTCATTTAGAATGACATTAGACTAAATAATATTTTAATATTCTCACCCTGAAATGTGAATGTATAATTTCAACAAAGTTTAGAATGTACACGCTTTCCCCAAATCTGGATTTTTTTCCATTTATATTATTGTTTTATCACATCTTACTCTGAAAAGTCTTGGACTGTTTTAGTCAATTCAGAACATCCATGATTAAAGAGTTCATCTTATGACATTCAAAAAGTTAAATCAAATTCCAGGTCAACCATCTTATTCTGCCTTCTGATATTCCTTTCAAATTAGTATGGGAAACGTGCTGGGTGTGCCACCGCTGACAGGAGTGGTGGAATAGAGTGCATTTAGTCTGGGGAAGTGAAGGAGTTTCTATAATCTCCTTCTTTCCCTCGGCAGCCTCAATGTAAAGTACATAACTGTCATTTTTACAACAGGAAAAATGACTGACTTGTACAGTATCAGCTTTTACTGCAAAAGAATTAACATCTATAACCACTTGATTAGCATTGTTACCAAAAAGGTCTTGTCCTTATTGTATACGTGAGTCATAATGTTCAATGATGCAGAATGCCTACCTTGAATTGGGAAACTTGGCTCTTTACAAGCATAACTTTACAGTCTAATCCACATGAGGGACAAGAAGGAAACAAAATAGTGTGGGGAGAGAAGGGATTTTTGCTCTTCTCCTTTCTATTGATTCTTTGACTTTTGGTCATCCTCTCCTCTGCCCCTTCCTCTCTAACCTCCTTGTTCATTTCTTAATGACATAAAAAGAATATGGGGCAGGAAATAAAGGCTCAGACACTGAACAGCAAATACACTGATAGAAGTCTGTTTCATTTACTAGCCCAAATTCCACAGATGAAGGATTTGATCTTTATAGTAAAAATATTCCAGAGTAATACCATTCAAGCGTGAGTCCCAAAGTGCCAATTCACCACCAACTCAACCTATTTGACAGTGGATTTCTACTCTTCTAACTCCGGAAAGCCTGACACATATAGAGATAAGTATATGCTAAACTAGTACATTATAAGGTCTGATATGCCACAGTCATTATTCTCTCTAAAAGAATTTTCTTTAAATATCACAAGAAATATACTCTTCTTAAGTACACACAAGCACTATCTTTGTACCATAATTAATAATAAATGAGGAACCTAAATATTTTAAACAAGTAAAGGAATATTCTTAAATGTGGTAGCTTAGCTTACAGAACACAGAAAAGGCTCACTATCGTTTTAAATAATAGCAATACAATTTTAATAAGGTTGCATTTTTTTTTATTAAGTACATTTAAACACTCCTTCTGATCTTTCATATTATACTCAGCAGTTAAGCAGATTTATTTGTGAAGCTTTTGTAACTACCTCATTTAACATTAGGTATATCTTTTAGTTTAATTAAAGCATTCCTCTCCCTCCGTAGTAGTCAATTGTTTTCAGTTCACCCATTATGTATAACTGTTTTCTTTGATCCATTCAAAACCTGGCTATTTTTCATGGCTAATTAAATCAACACTTGACCACTGCATTTAATGCTTAACTCAGTTTAATTTCTGATCTTGTGTACCTGGGCTCCTGCACCTAACATGCCTTGAAAACACTGCACATATTATGTTAAAGTTGCATACCGCCTGCAACTAGTCCCTGGAAGTAGAGGCAAAGTGTATATTTCAGGATTTCCAGCAGAGGGCAGTCAAGCAAGAATAATCACTTTCGCAAGAGGAGAAATTGATGATGATGTTTCCTGATATTTTTTCAAATCAAATTAACATCAGAGTATGAGTGTATATGTGTGTTCGGGTTGGGAGTGGGTGGAAAAAAATGTATCCTTTGCGAGCCAACTCATTTCTCACTTAACCTCTTTCTCAGCTGAATAAGAGCCACTATGTGCACAAGATAAGAGACAAGATATTTTCAAAACACTCTTAGTATTAAAACCAAAGCCATAAATTCTGTTACGACAACTGACATTTTCATCACTCTACTTTGGCGTATTTTACATTTTAAGGATTTTAAGAATAAGTTCGCATCGCTGAAGAAAGTAATCAAACTTTTGAAGCATATGATTCCTTGCCAAGATATGACTGAAATAAATACATTTCAATTAAAAACTAATAATCGAAACAAAAGGAAGCTGGATTCAGTTTCACAAGAAAAACAAATTAGAAGATATATTCTCTAGCAGGAGGTGGGATTTCTCACCCACAAAATGCTCAGTTATAATATGATTAACAACTCTTACCTGCCATCCCTTGTAGCTGTGTTCTCAATTCCTTACCATCTATTCCTTTTCAAGGAGGTCTTCACTACCAATTAGAAACATTGCACCAGGAGTCACTTGGCTAGGGATATGGAAGTTCAGTTCCTTTTACTCTTACACCCAGTGGTGTGCTGGTAATTGTTTAATAACCACCTCTAGAGAAGGAAAAGGCCCCAACTTGTTGATTTTGCCCATTTCCACAGTGTAAATATTCCCACCTGGTTAACTGTGAATTGGCAACATGAAGTTACTGAACACAGAACTGGGAAGAGATGTAGGGTAGCACACCATGAGATCGTATTTCCAACCTAGAGATACAGCAGATGTAAAAAAAACTCAACAGCAAAGAAACTAGTGAAATAATTAGGAAGTGATGACTTTTGAGTATTTATTACCTTTGTTTATAATTTATTTAATGTTAAGTTGGTATAATTTAATTTTTAATAATGGCTATGTTTAACAATGGCTCACAAAATCATTGAAAATTTAACAGTCAGCTCTCGGGAGCTGGTATGAACTAACTCTAGAACACCATGAATGTGCCAGACCTTCCAGTTCTTAGACCTAAGAGAAGCAAGGCAAGGAAACAGAAGGCAGTCAAGAAGGAGAATCAGTGTCCTTTTCATTTAGGGCATTTCATCATCTCTTACAACCAAGTTCTCCAGGCATGTAAAACCCTATCCCCTTCATGGATTATACTCCAATTTTTGTTTGTTTGTTTGTTTTGTTTTCTTCCAATTTTTAAAATTAATTTTTCTCCTAGAGACATATTTTCGTATTTAATAATTTATACGCCACCTTCATAGTTTTTTCTGCCATATCTGTAAACATATTTTGTTACTTGACTCAAAAAAAACACAAAAACCCTCAACTTCTGAGAAAAACATCACATCCATAAAGGGAAAATCATTATCATTTTTTATAAATAGGCATAAACCTAACAAATAAATAATGAAAGCAAACTGTCAGTAAATTCTAGCTAGATACTACTACTGACTGAAAGCTTTATATCTGAGGCTTGCTCTCTTTTTGTCAAAAATATATCACAGCAAGTTTTAATAAGGAGTTAAAAACATATTACCACTGATCGAGACTTTCTCCTTGACAGAATCAGAAAAACTGAAGCTGATTTAGGCTCACTATGTAATTCAACATTGCTTATTTTTACGTCCATATCCTTGTACATAAAATGCGTTAGTGCACACTCTAAAATCACCTTGCCTTCCACTAGAGGTGCATACTCCTAGTTCTTTATAGCACAAACATCCTACCAATCATGTAGGCTTAAAATCCCCAGAATAAAAATTTCCTTCTCGAGATTTCAGGCGCTATTAATCCTGCTTCAACAGCCACTGTCTTGGGCTTCCCTGGTGGCGCAGTGGTTAAGAATCCACCTGCCAATGTAGGGGACACGGGTTCGAACCCTGTTCCGGGAAGATCCCACAAGCCGTGAAGCAACAAAGCCCATGAGCCACAACTACTGAGCCTGCGTGCCACAACTGCTGAAGCCCACGCACCTGGAGCCCGTGCTCCGCAACAAGAGAAGCCACTGCAATGAGAAGCCTGCACACCGCAACAAAGAGTAGCTCCCGCTCACCGCAACTAGAGAAAGCCCGCATGCAGCAACGAAGACCCAAAATAAAAAAAAAAATTTAATTAAAAAAAATTTTAAAAGCCACTGTCTTTGCATAAATGAACTTATCTACGAAACAAAAACAGACTCACAGGTATAGAAAACAGACTAGTGGTTGACAAGGGTGGGGGGAGAATGGATTGGGAGTTTCAGATTAGCAGATGCAAACTATTATATATACAATGGATGAAGAACAAAGTCCTACTGTATAGCACAGGGAACTATATTCAATATCCTGTGATAAACCACAATAGAACAGAATATGAAAAAGAATATATATATGTATGTATAACTGAATCACTTCATCGTACAATAGAAATTAACACAACATTGTAAATCAACTATACTTCAATAAAGTTTTTAAAAAAGTCAATGTCTTTGTATAAATTTGTACAAATGAATTAATCTCTGCTAATCCTGAGTTTCCCAGTCAGTTATTTTGAAGATTCAAAGCATTTATCACAGAAATTTCCTGGAATGAACTAAGTGCTCAAAAAAATGCTAGCTATGAGTATAAATTTAAGCACAGGCAAATTTTATGCCTGACTGTGTATTACCTTCAACAAACCAAAATGTACTTCGTAAAAAAACATAAAAACAAAAACACTAGCTATACTTACTGCTCTGGGTGGAGTCAGGATTATTAATAAACTTAGCTATTTGGTTTCTCACTCCACAGCAAATTAGACACATTAAATTAGAAACAAACACACACTACCCAGGATTACTATTCTTAAAGCAGAAAGAAATATCAGTTAATTCCTGACCATTCATGAGAAAACAACCCATCAAAACCAGAATTATGGACAGGTTTTTTAAAAGTAAGAGTAGTGAGGGACTGTGGAGCACCAGAGCCAGGGGCTGACACCTCCCAATAGATCTAGAGAGTGTCATTAAAGAACAATTGGGACGAGGACTCAGCGTTATCAAGGAAAGTTTAAAATATGTTTGATTATCTGTTTATTTAATGGGTAAGTGTATAGCATATTTCGGAATTCTTATCAACCTGTTTAAATTTATTAAAGTTGGTTAATGTATACACAATTTGATGGTTTTGTTTTCTAGGCATAGAAAAAGATTGGGAAAATATATGCTAAAATCTTAATATTTGTTATTTCTGAATTTAGGATTGGTGGTTTTAATGTCCTTTTGTGTGATAATTTCCAAGTTTCCAAAAAGAACATGTGCTACTCTTTAATCCATAAAAAAACAATGTGTATTACAAAAAAAAAAATTAAGGGAACAATCTCACTTCTTGAGAAACTGGTTAAAATTAAATCTGCTTCTATCAATGTTGTTGACTGAATCATTACTGTTAGATCTTCAATCAAGTGTTAGTAATTCAGATTCACATAAACATAAAGAACACATCATTTCAGGTCTATTCCCATTGATTAATGCTGACTTAAACTTCTTTGTAATGAGTATGACAAATTTATATCTTTTTTTGTCATTGTTTGCTGAGTACTTTTCTGTTGAGTTTTTCTTAGAACATGTGAAGAAGTGTAAATCAAATGTAATAAGAAAACATGGATTCCAGAACTCAAAAGACTGTTGAAGGAACAAATGAAATTGTGGCTGTGAACGTGATTCAAAAACACTATCATAAAAACAATGCCATTATATTAGTATTATCATATATTTCATTCAGCTCTAAAACTCTCCAATTTTAGCTTTAGAATTTGTGAATGTGTTCTGAATAGAAGATGTTGTCAGATAAGGCTCTTTAGATAATTGAGGTCTTAAAAGTATTTTTTCTCACTTTAGTAATGTCCAGGAAAGCCCAAATCATATAATTGAGTTAAAAAGTAAAAAGCAAATAATGCAAGTCTTAGATAGACATGATGTAAGGAATACTCAAGTTTCCTCTCTAACTGTGGTTTCTTCACTCTATCTGCCTGCCTATCTATCTATCCATCGGTCCAGCCATCCAGCCAGCCATCCAGCCATCCACCCACCCATCCATGTCTATTTGCTTATCTATCATCTATCCACTCATGCATCTCTTCCTTTATATCATGAACTTATCAGGGAAATTTCGGAAAGCTCTGCCTCTCACCAAAACAATGCACATTTATACAAAACTGTATGAAACAAGGCAAATGATTCACAAACCATCCATGCATCTGAAGAGTCTCTGCTCTGTTTTCATGCACTTTTCCATTTTTTATACATAATCTCCTGTTTGGATATTTTAAGCATTAATAAATTGATACTGATTCTACTGTTTCATAGGAAAGATTTAAAGATATTCTAATACTTGTTTGCTGGAATTTCACAACATGTGCGGTGTTTACCACTCCCCTCCCCCCAGTGCACCACCATTCCATACACTGAGCGCTCAGTGGGCACTTTTTTTTTTTTTTTTTTTGTGGCGGTACGCGGGCCTCTCACTGTTGTGGCCTCTCCCGTTGCGGAGCACGGGCTCCGGACGCGCAGGCTCAGCGGCCATGGCTCACGGGCCCAGCCGCTCCGCGGCATGTGGGATCTTCCCGGACCAAGGCACGAACCAGTGTCCCCTGCATCGGCAGGTGGACTCTCAACCACTGCGCCACCAGGGAAGCCCTCAGTGGGCACTTTTAATTTGTCAGTTCTGGAAAATTATTTTGTATTATTTATTTAATCACTTCTTGCCCTCTATTTCTCTCTCTCCTCTCTTTTAAAGATATGTTTAGGGACTTCCCTGGTGGCTCAGTAGATCCCAAAAAGAACCAAAGGTCTCCTGCTTGAGGGACTGATAGCTGGTTGCTTGTATTCTTTGCATTAGCCAGGGATGGATGACTTATTTCCAATTCTAAATTTTCAATTCATCTCTTGTGTTTAGTCTCTGTCTTTACTGAGCCCTTTATTGTACCTCAGCCCTATACTGAATCTAAGGCCTCAAATTCTTGGTAGATTTTTGTGTTACTTCAGGTCCTCCAAAAAGCAGAAGCCAAGATTGGTTACAAATCCAAGGATTGTATGAAGGAAAACACCTGTGTTAAAAGAAAATGGAGAGGGAGCTAGGTAAGACTGGGAAAGCAGTCAGACCACAAAGCAAGGTTGACCCCCCAATAAGGAGAAGGAAAGAAGGCTGGAGGCCCACCCAGCTGCTGGGGCTCTTCATCAGTTATGCTCCCCGCTGTAGTTGGATATCCAAAAGGCACATTCTCATGGCCACCACCATTTTCTTTTTTTTTGAAGAATTTTTATTTTTTATTTTATTTTATTTTTATTTTTTTGCTGTGTTGTGTCTTCGTTGCTGCACGCAGGCTTTCTCTAGTTGTGGCGAGCGGGAGCTAATCTTCGTTATGGTGTGCGGTCTTCTCATTGCGGTGGCTTCTCTTGTTGCGGAGCACGGGCTCTAGGTGCATGGGCTTCGGTAGTTGTGGCACACGGGCTCAGTAGTTGTGGCTCTCGGGCTCTAGAGGGCAGGCTCAATAGTTGTGGCACACAGGCTTAGCTGCTCCGTGGCACATGGGATCTTCCCGGACCAGGGATCGAACCCGTTTCCCCTCATTGGCAGGTGGATTCTTAACCACTGAGCCATCAGGGAAGTCCCACAATTTTCATCATGATTCTCCACATTCCTGGTTTTACTTAATGGAGTGTTGATTCTGCTACTTACTGCTTCTGTTGATGATTTTAATTCTATGGCTACATTTTCTAGTCTTTATGCTATTTCTTATCTTTCTGACATTCTTCATACGGTTTCCAATTTTATCTTCATTTGAGCTCATCTTTAACCTTTTTTTTTTTAAATACGTCTTTTTTCGCCCCTGAATTTTTAGTATAAAGCCAATACTCCATAAATTTTTCTTCTGTTAACTTTTTAATCAAACTTTTTATTTTGAGACGATTGTAGATTCACCTGCAATTATCAGATGTAATACAGAGAGGTATAGCTTTAACTTGGGTTCCTCTACTGTTAGAATCTTGCAAAACTATAGTCACAATCAGCATATGTATATTGATATAGTCAAGACACAGAACACTTCCATCATCAAAAGGATCCTTCATTTTGCCCTTCTGCAGCCACACGTACCTCCTACTCCCACTCTCTCACCCTAACCACTGGCAACCACTAGTCTGTTCCCCATTTCTATAATTTTTACGTAACCTTTTTCTATTGGCTTTTACCACTTAACATAATCCCTGGAGATTCACTCAGGTTGGTCTTTTTTATTGCTGAGTTGTATTCCATGGTATAAATACACCATGGTTTCTTTAACCACTCACCCACTGAAGACGTCTGGCTTGTATTCAGTTTTTCGTTATAATGAATAAAGCTGCTATAAATATTGACGTATATGTATTTGGGTGAACATAAGTCTTCACTTCTCTGTGATAAATGCCCAAGAATGTGACTGCTGAGTAATACTGTAGTTGTATGCTTACTTAAGAAAGTTCCGAACTGTCTTTCAGAGTTAGCTGCAAGTGGCTGTACAATTTTACATCCCCTCAGCAATGTGAGACTGACCTGACTTCCCAGGTCAGCCACAACATTTAGTGCTGTCACTGTGTTTTATTTTAGTCCTTCTGACAGGTCTATAGTATAGTGATATCTCATTGTGGACTAGTATTTCTCAAGTGACTAATGAACACCTTTACATGTGATGACTTGCCATCTTTACATCCTCTTCATTGAAATGTCTGTTCATGTCTTTTGCACATTTTTGAGTGGACTATTTATTTAATGCTGAGTTTTGTGAGATCTTTATACAGTTTAGAAACCAGTGCTTTGTCAGATATGTTCTCTCAGTAGGTAGCTTAATATTTATTTTTTAACAGGGCCTTTAAAGAGAAAAGTTTTTGTTTTGATGAAGTCCAATTTATCAATTTACGGATCGTATTTTTGGTGTTAAATCTAAGAACTCTTTGTCTAACTTTAAATATATGTTTACATTTAAGTTCATGATCCATTTTTAGACAATTTTAGTACAATGTGTGAAACTCAAGTAGTAGGGTTTTTTTTAACCTACGGATATCCAGTGGTTCTAGTACCATTTGTTGAAAAGACTGTCTTCCATTGAATTGCTTTTGCCTCTTTGTCAAAAAGCAATTGAGTATCTTTGTGTGGGTTTATTTCTGTGTTATCTATTCTGTTCCATTGATTTGTGTATCTGTTCTTCCACCAATACCACACAGTTTTGATTTCTACGCTTATATAATAGGTCTTTAAATGGGGTAGGCTCATTCTTCTTCAAAATTGTTGTAGGTATTCTCCTTTCTTTCAATTTTGAAAAAAATTTTAAAATACTCTTATCTATATCTAAAAAATGGTTAGTAACATAATTTTTGTAAATATTTCCTTTATGTACATTTATAATCACATCAGATAGTGTTAACAGTTTTGCTCAACTGTCAAGCACAATTTTAAAAACTCAAAAGGAGGTGGAAAATCTATTCTATTTATCCATAATTTTGTTTACCTTGTTCTTCTGTCCCTCTCAATACTCCAAGGTTGCTTTGTCTATTGTTTTATTTCTTTTTAAAGACCCTTTTCCTTGGAACTTCCCTGGTGGTCAAGTGGTAAAGAATCTGCCTTCTTTCAGGGGACATGGGTTCAATCCCTGGTCGGGGAACTAAGAACCCACATGCCACGGGGCAACTATGCTCTCATGCCTCAACTAGAGAGCCTGCATGCCGCAAACTACAGAGCCTGAGCGCTGTGGAGCCCTCACGCCACAACTAGAGAGAAGCCCATGTGCCACAATGAAAGATCCCACGTGCCATGACTAAAACCCAAAGCAGCCAAAAATAAAATAAAATAAATAAATAAAATAAAATAAAATAAATACTTAAAAAATACATAAAGACAATTTTCCTTTATCTGAGGATGTTTTGACTTCTTCATTCCTATAGAATACTTTTACTGTATTTAGGATTGTAGGTTTACAGTTCTTTCCTTTCAGCACTTGAAAAATGTTGTGCTGCTCCCTTTTGGCCTCTATGGTTTCTCCAGAGAAATCTGCTTGCATTTGAATTATGTCATTTCTCTCATTGTTTTCAGATGTTTTTTCCTTTAGTTTTTAGAAGTTTGGCTATGATATTTCTTTGTCTGCATTTATTATTAGGGTTTCTTTTCTGAGGTTTTCTCAGCTTCCTGAATCTGTAGATTCATATCTTTGAAATTGGCATCACTATTTCTTTGACTACTTTTTCATTCCTGCCATCTTTCAACTCTCCTTCCAGGACTCCAAAGACATGAATACTAGATCTTTCGTCATAGCCTCAAGGGTCCTTGAGGTTCTGTTCTTTTCTTTTTTTTTTTTGTCTATTTCCTGTCTGTTGTTCAGATGAAATAATTTCTAATCTCCTATAATGCAGTTTGGGAGCCTTATCACAGCCTGGTGAGTGAGAAAGTCTAGATTTCCTACTGATCCTTTGCTGGCATGGCAGGGAGATGGACCCACAGATTTTCTATGGTCATCTACAGTACAGTGGTTATTGTCTAACAGTTTTTGTCTTCCTGTGTTTCCCCTTCCCTGGTCATTTGGCTAGAGAGAGCAGGCTTTTGTTGGGATGTGTGTATCTGTGCCTATGAAGCATTGCCAGGGGCCAGGTCCTCAGTTCCAAGTGTAGGATATATGAGGGAAAAACAAAACCTGGAAACTCACAACCATGCTGTTCCACAACCCCCCTATCTCTAGCCAGTCTTTCCTCTTTTTCCCACCTTTCTTCTTAGGGTTTTAAAAATGTATAATGTCCAGGGGTGTTCGCTGAACTTAGCAGAAGAAATAGAGAAAGTATACCTACTCTATTTCCCTGGAAATGGAAGAAATATTTCTTTCACTTTTAAAACATTTTTGAAGTATATTTCCATTCCCTGCCTCAAATACCACAGTCTCCATCTTTTCTACTATAGAACCTTGTAACAAGTCTATACGTTTTTCCCCCTGATTACTTACCATTTAAGAAGACAAGCTCTGGGCTTCCCTGGTGGTGCCGTGGTTGAGAGTCTGCCTGCCGATGCAGGGGACGCAGGTTTGTGCCCCGGTCCGGGAAGATCCCACATGCCGCGGAGCGGCTGGGCCCATGAGCCATGGCCGCTGGGCCTGCGCTCCGCAATGGGAGAGGCCACAACAGTGAGAGGCCTGCGTACTGCAAAAAAAGAAGACATGCTCTATCCAGGTTCAGAAATTTTTTATGTTCTCTTTCATCCCCCGAGTGTCAACTTACCTTATTCTTAGAATCCTTCTCTTTGTTTTTGTGTTACGGGAACAGATAATATGAACTACACCTGGCCAATCTCCCCATATTTTCCCCTTTTATATAGGTAATATTTTTTTTAGCCATGAAATTCAAATCTGCCCTCAGGGTATGATTTTACACTCACAAAGTAATCACAATACCTGAAGTAGGATATATTTTAGATGTACACTATGAGTTCTATGACTATTCTACTCAAGTCTTCTTTCTGACCCTTCAACACACCAAACTCATTCCAACTTTAGGAGCTATCTTGACTATTCCTTTTGTCTGAAATGTGCTTCAACTATATTTTTGGAAAACTGGCTCCTCACCACTGTTCAACCCAATCAATGTGACCCCCTTAGAAATGCTGCTCCTAACTTCCCAACCTAAATTAGTCTATCCATTGCAGAGTATTCCTGATTTCATTAACCCACATTATTTTCTTTCCAGCATGTCTCAATATTTAAAATTACCTTGTTAATTAATTTACATATTTCACATTTGTTTTCTATCTTCTCTCTCTAGAGCATATATTTAATAAGGAAGAAACTTTTCATTTTAATGAATGAACGAATACCTAGTATGCCACATGGTAACAGTCTTATAATTGGTTTGAAATTTTGAATTTGGATGAAAAAATACTATATGTGGGATTGTCTTTCGTATATAATCCTTAGTTCATCATATAATAATGGACTCATGATATTTCCAATATCATAATTTATTTAAATACACATTAAGAAAAAACTCAGACCATATAAACCGTTACTACTGTTTAAAAAAAGAGAAACACTGGACTCGCCATATAATGTTTGTAGCAAATCCTGAGGTCAAACTTCTTGCATATTTTGTTCAAAAGAGAAGGACCAAAAAGGTAGTTGTTCTTTAGAATTTCAATGCAATTCGATGGAAGAAAATGTTATTTATTTATTTATATATGTATGTATGTATGGCAAAAAAAAAAAAAAAAAAAGAAAAGAGCAGCTTTAGAACAGAATCTTTGGGAGGTCAAAAAAAAAGTGAGAACAAATAAACTGAACTATATTTTAAAGTAATAACTCTGGGGAACAAGTTTAACATTCTGGAAATTTTAATTATCCAGTGGATTTCTCTCTGGCTTATAAGACACCAGTGCCTCCACCATTTTTGGAATTTGGACCATAGTGCATGCCCAGTATTGGTGCTCAGGATTAAGTATCCAAAGAGAAGAAGGTTAAGTGGAAATTTTCCTACTTCTTTGATCACGTGTCTATAGACTTTCTCATAGAAGATTGCTATTCAACAGCTCCATGCAACAATCATGTTCATAAAAATAATGTTTCGCATTATTTGTTCCTAATCCCTTTCCCTGCAAGTGTTTGTTGGGGTGCATAAGTGAAAGGAGGATGCATTTGCAGAGGCAATTACCCATTATTGTTGAGCAGCTCGGCAGCCTCTTGAGTAAACTCATGCATAATTTGTGCAGAAGATACTGTCTGCAATGCTTTCCCTACCCCCCGCCCGCCCGAGGGAGGGCACATTCTTCCACATTATGTGACCTCTTCTCCCACCCCTACCTTCACTCCCATCTCCACATGGCCAAATCCCAACTGCCTTTTCAGCTCAAGTGCCTTAATGACCCACTTAAAAAGTGATTTCCCCTCCTCTCAACCTCCCTTTAGAATTTAGCGATACCCCTCTTACTACATTTAGCTATAACCTGGGTGACAAAATATTTATGAACACATTTTAATCCGTTAGATCGTAACTGACACTTCGTGAACAACTAACGGGTTGCCAGCTTCCTTACATTCTCCCCTCCAACTGCTCCCCACTTTCTGAAAACCGTTCTCCTACGCCAGCCCCTCACCTTTCCCATGCCATCCCCCCCATGCTGCATACACAGGGATGCGACCTGTGTATGCTTGTTTGAAACACTCAGTGTGCACATTACATAATCTACACATATTCATATCTACACATATCTACTTTTATTAATATAGACTATAAGAAATGGGCTTCCCTGGTGGCGCAGTGGTTGAGAGTCCACCTGCCGATGCAGGGGACACGGGTTCGTGCCCGGGTCCAGGAAGATCCCACATGCCGCGGAGCGGCTGGGCCCGTGAGCCATGGCCGCTGAGCCTGCGCGTCCGGAGCCTGTGCTCCGCAAGGGGAGAGGCCACAACAGTGAGAGGCCCGCGTACCGCAAAAAAAATTTAAAAAAAAAAGAATTGGTGGTTAACCTGAAATGTTGCCTTTTAACAGACAGTTTTCAAAACTTTTTACAAAGGGGGAAAAGACTGTTAAAAGGAGGCTCCCTGATAATGTAGAACATTTGACTATTTTATGCCTCATTCTGTCAGTTTTAGCAATCTATATAGATGCATTTTGAAACTGATAAACAGAAAATTTAATTTATCTTTGATAAGAATATATGCCACTATACATACAGATAGCATTTAAATTTGCAAACACACTGTTCTTCATGTAAGGTACTGTATCATATAACCTATAAAAAAGAAAGAAGAAAAAAAGGAAGTACACTCCAGGAACCAAGCTCATGGACCAAAACCACAGCTCCTCAGAAAGCAATGACTGGCCTGGGATAGGCAAGTGAGCTCTCTCCTCCGTAACAGAGACTAAAAAGAAGGAATAGGGGAAAGATTGATTGCTTCACTCATCTGTCTCCACGTAGCTCAGAAAGTAAGAACTAACCTTGAAAATGAATCACATTATTCATCTCCTCAAAACCCTTATGTTTCTGGGGGGGGAAAAATCCCAGTTCTTATAATAGTCTGCAAAGTTCTACATGACCTGTGGCCCTGTTACATCTTTCCTCTAACCTCTTTATCCTCACGGTCTCTGTTCCAGGCATGCTGGCTTCCGTGCTGTTCTGCAATACCCTTGACACATTCCACCTAGAGACCTTTACCCTAACGATTTCCTCTGCCCATGACTCTTCCCCTATATACATGCATGGCCAAATGTTGCACTTCCTTCAGTCTTTCTGCGCAATGCTATCCTATTAAGGAGGCCTCGTCTGACATTCTGTCTAAAACTGCAACCTCTCTTCCTTATTCCCAGTACAGGGAGTCCTCCTCAGGCTATTCTCATTATTTTTACCTTTAGAACTTATCACTCCCTAACATTTTTCTTATTTTTGATGTTTATTGCTGAGTGTCTATCTCCACACACTAGGGTATAAACTCTAGGAGGACAGGTGTTTCTAATCTCTTCATTACTACCTGTGTTTAGGTTCTTAGAAGAATGCTTGGAATGACGAGCACTCAGTAAATATTTGTTGGAGGAATAAATGGAAAACTGTTTTCTAATATGTGCCCAGGGAGTAGAAAAGGTCAGATGCTAAAGAGAAGCATAAACTAAACGTAAAGAAGAGAGTCAGACAAATGTTGGTGAGGGTGTGGGGAAAAGGGAACCCTCGTATGATGTTGGTGGGAGTGTAAACTGGTGCAGCCACTTTGGAAAACAGTATGGAGGTTCCTCATAAAACTAAAAATAGAGTTACCAAATGACCCAGCAATTCTACTCTGAGATATATATCCAAATAAAATGAAAACACTAATTCAAAAAGATACATGCACCTCAATGTTCATAGCAGCACTATTTATAATTGCCAAGATATGGAAGCAAACTAAGTGTCCATTAACAGATGGATGGTTAAAGAAGATGTGGTGTGTGTGTGTGTGTATATATATATATATACATATATACACACCTAATATATATAGGAATATTACTCAGCCATAAAAAAGAATGAAATTCTGACACCTGCAGCAACATGGATGGTTTTGGAGGGCCTTACACTAAGTGAAATAAACCAGACAGAATAAGACAAATACTGTATGATATCACTTACATGTGGAATCTGAAAAATACAACAAACTAGTGAATATAACAAAAAGAAGCAGACTTACAGACCTAGAAAACAAACTACTGGTCACCAGTGGGGAGAGGGAAAGGGGCAGGGACAATGCAGGGGTAGGGAGTAAGAGGTATAAACTATTAAGTATAAAATAAGCTACAAGGATATACTGTACAACATAGGGAATATAGCTAATATTTTATAATAACTATAAATGGAGTATAACCTTTAAAAATTGTGAATCACTATATTATATACCTGTAACCTACATAATATTGTAAAGCAACTATACTTCAATAGAAAACGTATTTTTAAAAAAGAGAGACAGAGATGAGAGGCAGAGGAAGAGAGCTTGCTGCGTCCTTCAGAGCCCAAGGCTCCACAGCCATCCTGAAGTCATTCTCCACCCTTCCTCTTACTATGCAGGACACGCCTACAAAATAACCATCCTCTTCTATATAAGTCAGTTCCAAAAAATCACTATGGCTTGAACTCAGAATCTAATTAATACAATTAAGAAGGCCAAAGCCAAGTTGATTTATTTCTATCTTTTGACCGCCCTCCCTTGATCTGTCACAATGCCTCGCATACAGTGCACATATTTATGTTAAACAAATAAATGCAACCTTGCTTATATGAAATCTAACTTGCTAAGGTATTTGCACCACAGTAAGGAATTCTTGTATTGCCACTGCTTACAGCCAGAAGTTCAGACTGATGATGTATTTACTTGCCTGAGTTACCTTAGTCTGGTTCGCTAGTAAATTAATTTCCTTACGTGGGAGGTCAGTGTTCGTGCATCTTATTTTAACATAGGGCAATCCACCTAATGGCTCAATTCATGTGTTGGGTGGTGATCTCCATTTCTCTTCTGCTAAGGTCCGTAATCAATGTATCATCAGTGTGTAATCAGCACATGTCTTTGCCTAATGGTTATGCATTAATTTCATTGCAAGATCTATTTGTGTATTCCTGAAAGAAATCAACAGCTCAAAGCTTAAGTGTAACACACCATAGATTATTACTTTGCCCTTGAAAAAGGGATATTCTATGACTGGATTACAAGTATACAACATACTAATGGTACATTTATGATGTCCAATTGTGTTCCTGCAAAGAAAGACTGGAATACATGTTTTGCAAGAATTTTAGAATTAAATATCATATCATAAAAAAGATAGTTATTAGTCTATCAAAGGGAGGACTTGGAAAATTCAATCAACTCGGGAAGAGTTACATCTTCCCTAAATTTTCATTTCCTCCCTAGAAATTTCTGTTTGAGAAATTTTTTCCCTTAAATAAATATATAAGACATTTTTTTCCTCTTCTTTCAATGCACCTAGTACAGAGGAAAGTTTAAATGTAGTTGTGTTGATAGTTTTTTTAAAAAAAGACTCCATAGGAAACCTAAGAGAGAATTGAAAAAGAATCTTTTGTTTCCTTCCATTATATTCTAGGACTTCTTGATATTGTTTTGTTAAAAAGTCATGAAGAGAAGAAATAAAACTGATTTTATTCACAGATGACACGACTATTTATCTAGAAAATCCCCAAAGATTCTACCAAAAACTCCTGGAATGAATGATATAAGTAGAGCAAGGTTGTAGAATATAAGATTAATATACAAAATTTAATTGCTTTCTTAGATAAAAGCAATGTCTACCAAACAATGAGAATAAGGAATTGTAACAATATAATTTACATTTATAATAGCACTAAAAAATAAAATAATGAAGTATCAATCTGAAATATGTACAAGTCTTCCGTATGTGGAAAATTACAACGAAATAATCAAAGATGAAAATAAATGGGAAGAAGCTCGATGTTCGTGAATTAGAAGACTCAATGTCAATTCTTCCCAGCTTGATCTACAGGTTCAACATAATTCCATTCAAAACAACAGCAAGATACTTTGTAGATATCTGTACTAATTCTAAAATGTATATGGAAAAGCAAAAGTTTTAGAGTAGTCAATACAGTATTGAAGAAGAACAAAGTTGGAAGACTCAAACTATTTGATTTCAAGACTTACTATAAAACTACAATAATCGAGATACGATGGGTTTGGTGAAAGAACAGACACATAGGTCAACAGAATAGAATCGAGAGCCCAGAGAGAGACTCACACAAATATAATCAATTGATATCTCACAAAGCAGCAAAGGCAATCGATGGAGAAATGTAGACTTATCAGCAAATAGTGTTGAAAAATTGTACATCCACATACAAATGAATAAACCTAGACACAGACCTTAATTAAAATTCTCAAATTGTATCATACGCCTCAATGCAAAATAGAAAACTATTAAACTTTTATAAGAGAACATAAGAGAAAATCAAAGTAACTTTAGGTTTGATGATGGGTTTTTTTTAAAATATACAACACCAAAAGCAAAAAGCCCTATTTAAAAATGAGCAAAAGACCTGAAAAGTTACCTTACCACAGAAGATATACACATGGAAAATAAGCATATGAAAATATGGACATCATTTTTCATTATGGAGATGCAAATTAAAACAATAATAAGAAACTACACAGCTATTAGAATGGCTTAAATTAAAAAAAAAAAACTTACAATACAATTGTTGGTAAGGATGCAGAGCAACAGGAACTCCATTGCTGATGAGATGCAAAATGATACAGCCACTCTCAGTGACAGTTTGGCACTTTATAGCAAAGCTAAACAGTCTTACCATAGGATGCAGTAATTGTGTTCCTTGGTATTTATCCAACTGATTTGAAAACTTATATCCACATAAAAACTTGCACAAGAAAAAATTGCAATATTTATGGAAGCTTTCTTCAAAATCACCAAAACCAAGATTCAGTACGTGAATGGATAATCAATGTGCTTACGTCCATATAATAGAATACTATTGTATGATAAAAAAGAATGATCGGGCTTCCCTGGTGGTGCAGTGGTTGAGAGTCTGCCTGCCGATGCAGGGGACACGGGTTCGTGCCTCGGTCCAGGAAGATCCCACATGCCGCGGAGCGGCTGGGCCCGTGAGCCATGGCCTCTGAGCCTGCGCGTCTGGAGCCTGTGCTCCGCAACAGGAGAGGCCCCAACAGTAAGAGGCCTGCGTACCACAAAAAAAAAAAAAAAAAAAAAAAGAATGATCTATCAAACCATGCAAATATGCAGATTAATATTAAATGCTATTGCTATTAAAAAAGCCAGTCTGAAAGGGCCACACAGTATGATTCCAATTATATCACATTCTGAAATAGAAAAAAAACAATAGAGATAGTAAAAACAGATCAGTGGTTGCCAGAGGTTCTGGAGAAGATGAGGGTAGGGGGGCAGATAAAGCAAAGGGAATTTTTTTTTAGTGCCATGAAACTATTCTGTATGATACTGTAATGGTAGATACATGACATGATGCATTTGTCAAAATCCATAGAAATTTACAGCAAAAACAAAGAATGAACTTTAATGTGTGAATTTAAAAAAACTACTAATTTAGGAGGGTGGAAAATCAAAGGATGAAATGCATAATGTGACAAAACGATCTGACTGCATTACAATTAAATGAAACAACTTCACCAAAAGGAGGCAGGTAGAGAAGTAATGCTCTAAGTAACATTTGCAATCACTGAATTCTATAAGACCAAAGGCAAAAGGAACTGTACATAAGCACTGACCTATACTTGATAAAGTTGTTTCCTATGGGAATACAGGTTATCACTTCTGAAACCACTCTTCATGTATGCTGGAACTGAACAATTAAGAAAATGGATGACAAACTTTGGGAACAAGATTTCTCACTGTTAGAGTGGGAAGTTATAGATAAACAAGGGGAGAAAGTTAGTATGATCCATGTAATAATGGATTAGAGTTGGAGACATCCATGTGAACTCATGTTTAATTTAATATAGATATAGATTATTACATGTAGAGATACTTATAAGTATACACAGGAGTAAGTGTACACACATATTTCCTTGTTCTCTAAGCTGAGATGGCCTAGAAGCAAAGATATACCAGTAACAATAAGAAGACCTCATACCCAGACCTTGGTTTCTGGTATCATTCTCTAGTAAAAGGAACCAGAAATCCTTGGAGAAATGGTTAATGTTACGGCTGAGGCAGCAAATATACCAGATGAGCCAGGAGCACCTTATAGTGCCAGAAAGTAAGGAAGTGCTCAAAAACACCCACAATCATGGAGGTATGTCCAAGGCACACAGAAGCCAGTTGAAAAAGTACCCAAAGGCCAAATATGGGGCAATATGAGCATCAAAGTAAACCATTATTGGCTTCTGTGTTAAGTATAAAATAAATATCCATGCATCCATATAAATAAATGAATGAATAGATACATGAGGGAGAAGACACAGATCCCATATGCATAAGAATTTTGAATAATTTATATAGATACTCTACATTCCAGGAGGTGGAGTATAACTCCCCACCCTTTAAGTGTGGATTGGGCATTGTGACTTCCTTCCGAAGAGTACAGTGAAGAAAGGGGAAAGAAAAAGAATAACTTTATAGTGGAAACTTGACAAACATTACCTCACCCAGGTAATCAAACTTAACCTCAACAGTGGTAAGCCATATTGAGAGTGCATATCCTTGATATGATACAATGAGCACCAGACTTTACCTCTGTGGCCTTCCTCCCAAAAACCTATAAGGTCAGTCTATTCATAAGAAAAACATAAATGAGGGCTTCCCTGGTGGCGCAGTGGTTGAGAGTCCGCCTGCCGATGCAGGGTACATGGGTCCGTGCCCCGGTCTGGGAAGATCCCACATGCTGCAGAGCGGCTGGGCCCATGAGCCATGGCTGCTGAGCCTGCGCGTCCGGAGCCTGTGCTCCGCAGCGGGAGAGGCCACGGCAGTGAGGGGCCAGCGTACCACAAAAAAAAAAAAAATAGAAAAAAAAATAGAAAAGAAAAACATAAGAGAAATCCCAGTTGAGGGGCATTCTAAGAAAATACCTAACCAGGGCTCCATAAATTTCTCAAGCTCATCCAAACCAAAGAAAGTTTGAGAAAGCGTCTCAGCCAGGAGGAGCCTAAGGAGACATGACAACCGAATGTTACGTGGGGTCCTGGATGGGATTCTAGACCATAAAAAGGACACTGGGTAAAAACTAAGAAATCTACATAAAGTATGAACTTCAGTTATAATAAGGTACCAATACTGGTCATTAATTGTGGCAAATATACCAGACAATATAAGATGTTAAGAGAAAGGGAAACTAAGTGTGGGATATTCAGGAACTCCCTACTATCTTACCAATTTTTCTGTAAAACTAACATTATCCTAGAATAAAAGGCTTATTTTAAAAAAGCAATGGGGAATTGTCTTCAAATACTAAACTCTGCGCTCTAGAGCCTGTGAGCCACATCTACTGAGCCTGTGTGCCACAACTACTGGAGCCCGCACACCTAGAGCCTGTGCTCAGCAACCAAAGAAGCCACTGCAATGAGAAGCCCGCGCACCACAACGAAGAGTAGCCCCCGCTCGCCGCAACTAGAGAAAGCTTGCATGCAGCAACGAAGACCCAATGCAGCCAAAATAAATAAAATAAATAAATTTATATAAAAAACAAAGGTAACATCTCCAGTTCCCTCTTGTTTGGCACTTGTAACTCTTCAGAGCATTTTACACCCACTGCTAACTTTCAGTACCTACTACTCCTGTTTGCCACGTGCTGAATGACTTGAACTACCACGTAATGGAAATCAGCCACCTCTTTACTCCTAACTGCCACAGTACAAAAACACTGGCCAAAGATAAAGGGAAAGGGAGAAAAATTGAAAATGAAACAGACAGAGAAGAAAAGAAACACAAGCACGTTTATGTTGGAAGCGCCGAGGTCACCAGCAGGGACCTCCTGCAGTGCTGACCTCAGCCACTGGTCGATTACCTCTGCCTAAAGAGGATGTTTCTGGAAAGAAAGGGTGTGTATCTCATAAACTCCCTCTTACATTCTAAGGCAGAGTTTATAAAACACCCGCAGGACATTTGGGCTTTCTTCAGAAAATGTAGCTTACATTCATCCATTAATCAATCAATTTAGTGAAAGAAAAGTGCCATTTGGTTCCTCGGAAGTTAACAGGACACTCACATAAACCCTTTGGCGAGAGGATGGATGGTGTAAAGCCAACTACGCCGGTGCACACCATCAATGCACCTCACTCAAAATTATCATCAATTATTCACGAATTCTAAGCCAGCTAAGCATTTATGCTAAGATATAGATTCTTTAAAAATTTTCCACTTATTAACAAGCAGTGTCAAATATGACAGCAGGTGTTTACCGAAGCTACTGAAGAGATGAGTTTGAAGTGAGTCACCTAAAGTTTCCTGTTATAGATATCATGTGATCTTCTTCCCAGTTTTTGTAAAGAAAAAAAAGTGCTTTCTGTCATCACTCTTTCTGCCTCAAACAACTGATCCCCAAACACTCAATGGTAATAGTAACAGTAATAGTATTTCACAACTCGAAATGGTATATACAGAATAAAGCATTTCTATTAAAGGCTATATTTCAGAATATGCTTTGCTACTATTGCTTTAAAAATGTTAGTTTCTTTGTAATAATCCAATAAGAATCCTGTTTTGGGGATTTTGAACAAGGGCAGTTTTACAGCAAGTTTCTAATAACCATTTATGCAAATGTTTGCTTCGAATATGCCACATTCATTGATTTACAGGGGTATCTGTTAACAGACCTTATATACTACTGATATATTATAAAATATTGTATGTATCCAATACTAATAAAGCAATATTTTTAAAGTTTTCTCTTATTGGAGTCCTTATCTCATGTTGGATACTGTGTCTCAATAAGGGAACATTGCGATGTTTCATGCCACCATTAAAGGCAAAGGTCTTTCTGTCCATCTGCTCTGACATCCTTACTTGAATAGCTTGTGTCCTCATGGACTCAAAATGGCCGCTGTGCTTCCAGTCATCACATTCATGTTCTTGGCAAGAAAGAGGCAAGAGGGAAAGGGCTGTTGCCTCATGAGGCTTTGTCTTCTTATGGAGGAAGGGAAATACTCCCTAGTAGTCTTATTCTTCCATCGCATAAATCAGAACATAGTCATAAACCAATCAGTGATCAAGGGGAATGAGATTGTGTTTTATCATGATTTGTTTTGACTAACCAGGATTTATCGTCTGGGCTGGGTAGGAACCTACCTTCTCTGAGATTAAGCCGTCTTACCCTCCTTATAAAAAGTATCAGGATAGTGATAGATGGAAATGAAGATGGTATTAGCTGCATGCTCAGCAGGCCAAAAAAAAAAAAAAAAAGGGGTTGCTACACAGTTCTAGATTCTAGCTGGGTAAAAGCAGTCTCAGTATATGCAAGTCCTTTCAGCTCTACTTGGTCTCTTATGGGCTAATTACAGAATCATAGTAGGGCCAAGCTGAGAAAAGGAAGTGACTTGGATGCCTTGCCTCCCCCAGCCCCAACTGCGTCAAGGAAGCATATCCCAAAGCACCTGAAAGAGGTCTAACTTAAAACACAATGATTCAAATAAAATAATAATAATAACAGGAATGGCAACAACTCACGTATGTATGACACTTTGCAGACACATACAATCAACACATACAATCACATGTTAACTTGGCAGCCACCCTGCAAGGGAGATGTCAGGATCATAAACATTTTACAGAAGAGGGAACAGACTCAGTGAGGTGTATTCACTCATTCCAGATCACTGTGTCAGGGGTCCACAAACCACCCTAAGTTCAGTGATTTGCTAGGAGGACTTACAGGACTATACATGAGCATACAGTCATATGCACGACTACGTTTTATACAGGGAGGAGAACCAAAGCAAAATCGGCAAAGGAAAAGGCACATGGGTAAAATGTGGAGGAAAGGAAGCCAAGCTCCCAAGAGCTCTCTCCTGTGAAATCGCACAATGTATGTTTCACTCCCCCAACTGTGACAACACCTGTGAAATGTGGTCGTCTGGGGAAGTTCATTAGAGACGCAGTACACAGGGTTTTTGTTGGGGGGCTTGTTACCTAGGCATCCTCTGCTGAGCACATACCAAAACTCCAGAGTCCTTGAAGGAAAGCAGCTGCTCAGCGTAAACCACATTGTGTTTATACAAACAATCTAGGCAAAGGCAGCCACTCTTTTATCAGTTAGGGTGGTGGGAACCCTCCCCAAATCCAAGTTCCCACACAACAGCCAGAGGCCAACATCTCAAGCAGAGCTTTTTAAGGGTAGCAGTCTCAGGTGTGCTATTAACTCTTTTCTGCACAATCACAGATCTAGAATACTAGACAAAAACCCGGACTAGAACATGGGTCTTCTGTTTCTATATCCCATCATTCCCCTTTTTTCTTTTTGAATATAAAAAAGGGAATTTCTAACATTAAAAAGAAAAGGAGTAGATATTGGGATATTTATATCCAGTTATGACTGAAAAAGGAGGGGCTCAGAGAGTTCATATATCTTGGCCAAGATAAAAATGTAATGACTGTGAGGGAGCTACAGGACTGGGATTCTAACATAGGCTTGTCCAAATGTTAAAGTCAAATTTCCCCCCATTAAAACACACTGGTTTAACAGAGAACTCTACTCAATATTCTGTAATAACCTATATGGGCAAAGAATCTGAAAAAGAATGGATATATGTCTATGTATAACTGAACTACCTTGCTGTACACCTGAAACGAACACAACATTGTAAATCAACTACAGTCCAATACAAAGTAAAAATTAAATTTAAAAAAACACACTGCTTTATAAAATTGATCATATAACAAATACATTATAAATGTTGATCACTGAATAATAAAAATACATGACTCTAGGGCTTCCCTGGTGGCGCAGTGGTTGAGAGTCCGCCTGCCTATGCAGGGGACACGGGTTTGTGCCCGGTCCGGGAAGATCCCACATGCCGCGGAGCGGCTGGGCCCGTGAGCCATGGCCGCTGAGCCTGCGCCTCCGGAGCCTGTGCTCCGCAACGGCAGAGGCCACAACGGTGAGAGGCCTGCGTATAGCAAAAAAAAAAAAAAAAAAAAAAAAAAATACATGACTCTAATCTTGGCATACTGGAACATACACAATCAAAAGGGTTTAATATTTTAACTATAATTTTGTGATATCTACAAATTAATATATTTCAAAGGAACTAGAGAAATGCAATGAAATTGAATTTTAAATAAAAAGAAAAAGCAGAGATTCAATGTACAAATTAACCTATGGAGAAAAAAATATAAAAACAAAAGTAATTATTAAATAGAAGATAACATGATAAATGTTACAGTTTTGAATTTTATTTATTCAAGTTTTCATTGAGTGTGTGACCAGCGGAATTCCATTCAGGGAATCACAGTTTTAAGATCAGTTTATGAAATGCACAATCATTATTTAAGTTAGCATGCCAGTCCATATCCTAGCAGGAATAGGGGCACCTTCAAATATCAGTTATAGCATATGGTTATGCCAAGTGATGAAAAAAATCTCGCTAAATAAAGCTTACAAGATGTCTATCATCATTGCAAGAAATTATAATAAACTTTGGACATGCAAGATGGTGAGCATTTATTTATTCATATTCTTTGCTTGCTGCACTTTCCTTGGGGAAAACCAGCAGCTGAAATGTAGCCACGGTGCAGAACCTACAATAGGGAAAACAAGCACTTAACAGGGTAACTGCATTCCAACACTGCTGGCCCACAGTTAGAGCAGGAAGCCACGACTCAAAGAGGAGCTGGTACTCTCTTTATGGTTCTAAATCCTGGAATACCAGAGCAATTATTTTTAAATTAAATACCTAAGAGCATGAGATATAAAACTCCCTGTTAAATTTAGATATTATTAAGTCATTCTAATTTTCTGTAACGTAAGGAAGAATATTTGATTCACTGATGGTGGTCTGGGAATAGCTAGAAAGAGATGAACTTTTATCTTTTGGTAAGGAATCTACTCTTCAATGAAATGAACTTCTCTCTCTCTCCCTCTCCCTCTCACAAATACACACACACACACACACACACAACAAGAACAACAAAACTGTCCATCATGTTCAACTCCCGCAACAAAACATTCCAAAGGAAAGATGATGATTCTTTCTGAAGAAAGGATTCATTAGGTACGGACAACACAGAAAAAAAAAACGTTGCTAGTAGACTCAACTACTGAATTCTTCTTCCAAGTTCTATCTCAGACATTATACTGCTGTGGGTTTTTTATACTTTACAAAACTGATAAAGAACAAAAGTGGTTCATAAGCAGGAGATGTCCATACCAATCAAGAGAGCCAGAAAATGTTAGTTTCCTGAAGCTTTGACTCCCAAAAGTTTCCCACAAATCTCCCTGATTGACAGATCCATCTTTGAGCGGGAAAGGGGAACTCTGTATTACATGGAAAACTCCAGAAAGGAACTAAACTACTGCATAACTTTAGAAATACACAGCACATCATTACACTGATAACTCCTGTCTTGCAATTGCTAGTCGGAAGTCTACTTGAAACACTCAGCTTCCCAAGAAACTCAGATAATATTCAGAAAGGCATCAAATTGGCCTTGCCTTCAAAAACTCAGGCTCTACTTATTTTTCTTCTTTTACATAACTTACCATGCAGTTCTTAGATATTAAAAAAAATTATCACAATTCTCAAGTTAAAATATGTAACTGAATCAAATTGTAAGCCTGGAAGATGTCAAAGCTCACATGTTTTCTCAGTGCTGAGTGCTATTTTGCACAGTGCTTCGTTTAAATATTAAAGACAGTGATTGGGGATCTAATTATTTAAAATTTAAGCCTCCCTTCTTAGGAAGAACTTTTGGTCTTGCTGGTGATGCCAATTCCTCACTACAGCCTGAAACTGTAATTATATGAGAAGAGTGCCTAGATTATGATACCCTCTAGCCATGTAATTCTCTTTGGTTTTCCAAGGTGGAAATCCCTGTTTTGATATAGGTATAAGAACATAGTGGGGAAGATAAATTTGAGACTACCGGCACATTTCAAATTTATTATTTGAGGGGTTTGAAGACTAATACTCTTAATTTTTAAAACATCAGAATAAGCCCCTTTACTCTTTGCTGATGTGATAGTAAAGCTATTTTCTCATTGGTAAAGTGAATTTAACTTCTGTACTTCACAAGCATGATATAAGCCTAGGGTATTGATGAAAAATTACCCAGACTGGAGTGGGCACAAGTTCAAGATACCTTCAATATGTCAATGCCGCTCAGGATTATAACACTGGACAGTCCCACAGTCTTTATTTCAAAGCAGCTACTTTAGTTATTAAATCTCAGAATGGTCAATTCTAACTGAGCTCTTTCTCTCATAGAAATATTTTGTGTGGTATTAAGAAAAAATACATAGATAAAATTTTGATGAAAACCTTGAGAAATATGATCACGTACTGGTCAAAGGGACAGAAGCTGAGCATACATATTTTGTTCTGCTTACCACAACCATCCTCAAGCACAACACAACAAAACAAACCAAAACAATGTTTGGAGATTTGAGGAATCCAGGAGCTAGCAACAATAACCAAGAGGCACGTGAAAAGATGCTCAACATCGCTAATTATTAGAGAAATGCAAATCAAAACTGCAATGAGGTATCACCTCACACCGGTTATAATGGCCGTCATCAAAAGACCTACAAATAGGGGGCTTCCCTGGTGGCGCAGTGGTTGAGAGTCTGCCTGCCGATGCAGGGGACACGAGTTCGTGCCCCGGTCTGGGAGGATTCCACATGCCGCGGAGCGGCTGGGCCCGTGAGCCATGGCCACTGAGCCTGCGCGTCTGGAGCCTGTGCTCCGCATTGGGAGAGGCCGTGGCAGTGAGAGGCCCGCGTACCGCAAAAAAAAAAAAAAAAAAAAAGACCTACAAATAAATGCTGAAGAGGGTGTGGAGAAAAGGGAACCCTCTTTGCACTGTTGGTGGACGTGTAAATTGATACAGTCACTATGGAGAACAGTATGGAGGTTCCTTGAAAAACTAAAAATAGAACTACCATATGACCCAGCAATCCCACTACTGGGCATATACCCTGAGAAAACCAAAATTCAAAAAGAGACATGTACCACAATGTTCACTGCAACACTATTTACAATAGCCAGGTCATGGAAGCAACCTAAATGTCCATCAAGAGAGGAATGGATAAAGATGTGGTACATATATACAATGGAATATTACTCAGCCATAAAAAGAAACTAAACTGGGTCATTTGTAGAGATGTGGATAGACCTAGAGTCTGTCCTAGAGTCTGTCATACAGAGTGAAGTAAGCCAGAAAGAGAAAAGCAAATAGCATACATTAATGCATATATGTGGAATCTAGAAAAATGGTACAGATGAACCTACTGCAGGGCAGGAATAGAGACGTAGATGTAGACAACGGACATGTGTACACAGGAGGGAAAGGGGAGGGTGGGACAAATTCGGAAATCAGGATTGACATGTATACACCACCATGTGTAAAATAGATAGCTAGCACGAACTTGCTGTATAGCACAGGAAGTTCAGCTTGATGGTCTGTGAAGACCTGGATGGGTGGGATGAGGCAGGGGTGGGAGGGAGTTCCAAGAGGGAGGGGAGATAGGTATACATACAGCTGATTCATTTCATTGTACAGCAGAAACTAACACAACACTGTAAAGCAATTATACTCCGATAAATAAATATCTCAAAAAAAAGAAAAAAACATGTACTGTATTTACCATGTACATAATATTCTGAAAGAAACAAAACAGTGAAACATCCACACTTCACCCTCAAGGAATTTGCACTCTATTTGGAAGTGAGATATACCCACCAGGTAAGAAAATAACTGTAATGGAATGTTCATGTGTGTTCACTGGGTTAGATGTTTACTTATCTGAAGAATGTCTTTTATGCCCATTCTAAACATGAAGGAACTGTGGTTTTTTTCACCTAAAGTGATTCATTTATGGGTAAGGCACCAAGATTAGATTCTAAGTCAGCCTGGAACCAAATCCAATTATCTCCATTATATCACACTGGTTCTGATGAGTAAAATCAGGTACTAAAAATATGTCACAAGGAAGGATACTATTAAGTTCCAAAGAAATAGTACATACTGTTCGTGCAAAAATTTCAGAAGGAAGAAAGATTACAGTGGGATAGAAGGCACTGCAGTCTCTTCATCAGAAATACACAGGGAAGAGTGCCAGCTGGCTGACAGGGTTACTGAAAATGTTAAATTAGAAAATGTTACAAATACCTAGCATGCTCTCTAATACACACTATATACTTAGTTTTATTTACTTTTTTTTTTTTTTTGGCCACACTGTGCAGCATGTGGGAACTTAGTTCCCCAACCAGGGATCGAACCCACGCCCCTTGCATTGGAAGGGTGGAGTCTCAACCACTGGACCACCAGGGAATTCCCTTATCTATTTACGTTTGTTGGTTCATTTGTTGCCACTCCCAGGGGGACACAAGAGTCGTGATAAGATAAAAGAGATAGTTTAAAGTAGTATTTAAGGCTAAAATGTAACCTCAATCTCAGTTCTTTAATTCATTAGCAGGAGAACTCTGAGACTTTTCAAATCTGTTTCTTCATCTATAAAAATGAGAGAAAAATAATTTACAAGGTTGTTTACAAGGGATATTGAACAAAATAAACGGTATCATGCATAGAGCTTACCCCACTGCCAGGCATACAATTAAGCATTCAGTAGATAGGAGCACTTATTTATAATCATTTTTGAAGTAGGAGCAGGATTTAGCTAAGTAGCAAAAGGAATATATTATCCTATAGGTCACAGGTATTCAATTTATTTTCATTGAAATCAGCATTAGTGAAATACAGATTCGAGCTTATACCCCCAATGCACATGAAGTTATTTATATATTGCATACATATGCTTCTGTCACGGGCGAATATCTCAAGGCATTCTCTTCCCAAGAGGTCATGTCATCATTAATAATACTGAATGTAAATCCACATTTTAAATTGTCTACTTGATAATTCTGAATTTTTTGGACTAATTCATATTGAATATGTGTATTATTGTTTATTATTATTCATGTCTTACAGTGAGGCTGACAAAGAGCTTGTACCCCAAAGAGCAGAAGGATGCTTACATAACGATACTACCGTCAAGTACTGTGGCTTAGAGATCTCTTGATGTCGCTTTTTATAGTTTAGAAAAAACTAAATTATATAATCTATAAATCTACTTAACAAAACTCCAATATCCTTCAGTAGCTCAAAATATTCTGAAAGCAAGTGAACCAGTGAGGGTGCCTCGTCTATAGACCCCCCCGTGTACAATTCCCACCTTGAGTGATAGGTGACCATCAGATAAATGATCCAGTGAGAAAGCCATTGACAGTTGATATATAAAATATTAGTTATGTTTAATTTCTCATTGATATACAATTTCTAATAGTTTATTCATGTGCTCCACTGGGCTATCCTGCCCACATCCTTCCACTTGGATATCACTACTATGGAAACTGAAAACTGTTAAAGATGTTTAAAAGGACTGAGACATAAAAAAGCAGGGGGGCGGGGGGTGAAGCGCACTATTTAGCAGCAATGTGCAGGGTAGTTTGGAAGGATGAAAGAAGAAACAAGCAGACCAGTGAGAAAACCAATTTAGACTCCAGGCTCTATATAAAAGTTTGACAAATAAAAGAAAGTCAACTTAAGTGTCCAACAAGAGATGAATGGATAAAGAAGATGTGGCACATATACAATGGAATATTACTCAGCCATAAAAAGGAACGAAATTGAGTTATTTGCAGTGAGGTGGATGGACCTAGAGACTGTCATACAGAGTGAAGTAAGTCAGAAAGAGAAAAATAAATACTGTATGCTAACACATGTACGTGGAATCTAAACAAAAAAATGGTTCTGAAGAACCTAGGGGCAGGACAGGAACAAAGATGCAGACGTAGAGAATGGACTTGAGGACACAGGGAGGGGGAAGGGTAAGCCAGGACAAAGTGAGAAAGTGGCATGACATATATACACTACCATATGTAAAACAGATAGCTAATGGGAAGCAGCCGCATAGCACAGGGAGATCAGCTCGGTGCTTTTTGACCACCTAGAGGGGTGGGATAGCGAGGGTGGGAGGGAGAAGCAAGAGGAAGGGGATATGGGGATATATGTATATGTATAGCTGATTCACTTTGTTCTAAAGCAGAAACTAACACACCAGTGTGAAGCAATTATACTCTAACAAAGATGTCAAAAAAAAAAAGTCAAGGGCTTCCCTGGTGGCACAGTGGTTGAGAGTCCGCCTGCCGATGTAGGCGACACGGGTTCGTACCCAGGTCCGGAAAGATCCCACATGCCGCGGAGCGGCTGGACCCGTGAGCCATGGCTGTTGAGCCTGCGCGTCCGGAGCCTGTGCTCCGCAACGGGAGAGGCCACAACAGTGAGAGGCCTGCGTATTGCCAAAAAAAAAAGTCAAGACCCAGATGGCATCCATCTATCCCCCAGTCATCCTGTATAGTATTTCTTGCCTAGTATCAGGATGACTGTGGCAGTTCCGGGTGGACATCAACATAAGTTTTTGTGTGGGCATATACGCTGTTGTCATTTCTCTTGGGTAGACACCCAGGAGTGGAATTGCTGGATTATCGGGTAACTCAATGTTAGCATTTTGAGGAACTTCTAAACTGCTTTCCAAAGTGAAATTTCCAAATTTCACCAAAGTTCTTGGTGAAAATGAAAAATACGTTTTTTATTTTTACTTAAAAACTGAAGGAACATTTTGGCCAACCCAATAGATATGACAACTTCCAGTGAGAAAAACAATGGAAGTTTCTACTTATAAGTCTTTTTAAAATTAGGTTTCTACTTACAGGTCTTTTTTTATATAGTTTCTCATGATTCAGGTATTTTACATTATTTTATTTTATTTGTTTTTTATTGTACTTATTTTTAAATTTAGTTTTTAAAGAGAAGAATACCTTTCCTAGAAATCTCCCACACATCTCAGAGGCAGGATTGCGTCCCATGACTCTCTTCTAGGCCCAGTGGGAATGTGAGTACAGGTGGACCTCGTTTTACCCTTCTTCACTTTACCACACTCTGCAGATACTGCATTGTTTTTTTTCTTTACAGGTTGAAGGTTTGTGGCAACCCTGCATCAAGCAAGTCTGTCAGTGCAATTTTTCCAGCAGCATTTGTTCAGTTTGTGTCTCTGGGTCACATTTTGGTAATTCTCGCCATATTGCAGACTTTTTCTTGATTATTATACTTGTTATGGTGATCTGTAATCAGTGATCTTTGACGTTACTCTGATGACTCTCTGAAAGCTCAGATGATGGTTAGCATTTTTTACCAATAAAATATTTGTTAAGGTACGTACAATACATCATTTTTTTGACATAAGGTTATTGCACACTTAATAGGCTAGAGTATACTGTAAACATAACTTTTATATGAACTGAGCAACCAAAAAATTCATGTGACTCGCTTTCATGTGATATTGGCTTTACCGGAGTCGTCTAGAACCAAACATGAAATATCTCCAAGGAATGCCTATGTATGGCATTTCAGTCTCCAAAGTGGGAAACACGCTCTGTGTGTACAAGGAAGGAGTGGGGACTACTAGTTGAGCAGTGTCTGAAGCACAGTGACATGAGAAAAGAAATTCCCAAAGGATAGAGTGTAGAGAAATTTGTGACCTAGGAGGACAGCCTGAGTGAGGATGACACAGGAAGAAAAATGACTCCCAGTTTTTGAGGCTGAGAAGTCAAGGAAAGATAATAACATGGATACAATAGAGAACACAGAAGGACCCACCATATCCAAGAATATTACTGCTCATCATAGCAACAACTAGGAACTTACACAGTGCCAAGCACTGTGCTAAAACCCTCGTGGTCTCATTTAATCCTCACTTGAATCCTTGTGACGAAATATTTTATGTAAATTCTTCCCAGAGAAGGTAATGAGCTCAGTTTGGAGGATACTAGATCTGAGATGATACCTGGACACCCAAGAGGAACATGAAGACAGCAGCTGTGTCTCGCTTGCCACCAGGATGGGGACTGCAGGGCAGTGCCTACGAGGCATTCAGAAGAAGCTTAACCTAGGGAAGGCCAGCTAGCCTGTAGTGCTAAGGAGGGAAACAGAGTCATTTCAACACCATGGAGACCTTCTACAAGAGTCAGACTATTCATGAGAGAGTTTTAGTGAAAAGAAAACAAACCATCAATCTGAAGTGAGCTCCTGGTCAAAGCCCTTCCCTCCCCAAACACATCTTTTCTCTTTTGATTGCTGTGTGTTTTGAATTAAAGAAAGCCATCCTAAAATGTCTGTTTAGTTGACTTACATCACTGTGTCCTTCATTTGGAATATTTGTACAGAGAAGAGAAAGCGACTCTCTGAAAAGATTCACACTGACCTAAACAAAGGAGCTTTGCATTTCTAGATCATTCCTAAGATCTATCAATACTGAATTCACAAGTGCCACACTTCCCTTTGTCTGCACAGACAGTAGTGAAATAGTAATTTAATTGTGAAGTTACTGTACCAAATCTCATGAGATTTTCCCCAAATCTCATACTAATACCATTTTGTTCCATTAACTTTTATAATCTCCTGGCACTTGATAAATTCTACATTGTGCCATTATCTGAATATGACAGTCTTCTGTGAGTAGAAGCAAATGGAACTTTATTCCGCTAAGACTTCAATAACAGTAAAGATAAAGGGCAGGGATGCAAATTATCTGACAATTTTTTAGAAACAAAAACAAGGGCACTTTATTCTACCATTTATATATACAAGCTGCTTGGAAAAGTTTAAGTGAATTTTATATTTAAAAATAGTTAAAGGCACTTCTCTGGCAAGATGTGTGTGTGCAGACTTTGTTGTTTTACTTTCATCAACAGCACCTTGAATTTTCTACCTTATCTATCATGAAGTCCAGTAAGGCGTCAAGGGCTATGTGGAATGCTTAAGTCTAAAATAGATTGAATAAATTGGATTTGTGGTTGAGGTAAAATCTAGGGTCTGATAGCAGGTGGCCCCAAGTCTCATTCTGATAAGAAGGAAACAGAAAACACACATTTCTCTCCCTGGAGTACCACAATGAGATAAGCTGCACATAAGCTCTAGCCGTCCACAATATGAGATCACCCATCCACCAGGACCAATTACTTCATGGGACGAAGTTTTGATTGGGCCAAGTAGGAGGGTTCAGAGGAGCAGAAAATCATGCAATGGAGAGAAAAAAATATAGAAGAGCAATGGAAATAAACATAAGGCTATAGAAGCTATTCCCAACATGTAGGATGAGATATCCTACGTACATTTAAACAATCTTCAGAGTTCTTGCTCTGAAGTATCTGTGCTTTGTCTAAGAGGAAAAAAGCTTCAGTTTGGGGATCTTAATTTTCCCAGGTTTCATATCCCCATAGGATAGTTACGCACATTGTTATCAATAGAAATAGAACTAAATTAAGATATGTAAAATTTTAACGCAGCCTAATCTAAAAGGAATTGTTTTATTTCCACTTTCAAGTGTATGAAATCATATATAATGAATTGCCTGTAATTCATTTTCTATCACTCCAATCATTCAGATTCTATACAATAATGTCTTTTTATAGAATTTTTGATACAAATATAAATGATTTTTTATTGTATTTGGAATGTTTTATTGAGATGTGAGAATATTATAGCATTAAATCAACCACTCACTATAATCTACTATTATTTTTATATTTAATTAAAAACCCAAAACATCCTTCATTTATAATTGACCTAGTTTTAAACAAGCAGTACTGACTCAAAGAGCGTAGTATCAATCATAATTATCAAGTACAGCACATAAACAACTGTTTTTAAATGGTCTGAAAATATTATACATGAAATAATGATTGCATTAATAAACAAATGCTGTAATACAGAAAAACAATGAATACTGGGTTTTTCCCCCTCCTTTGATTATCTTCTGGTATTCTCTCTTACCTATAAAAGACCTTAGGAAATCTAAATGCTGTATTCAATGGTATTACATAAAGACAAATATAGATATACCATGAAGATAAAGATAGCTTGTCTGAATATGCTATTTAATGTTAATTGTTCATTTCACTTTTCACGTACATCAGATTACTGATAAGTTCTCAAAGTTCTATAACTAATTATAGAAAAAGGTATGTGGGTTTTGAAAGATTTAGATTAGTTCATCATTAAGATTTTAAAATGATTTGACTTTTTAAAATATAAAAACACATTTAAACATGTTAATATTATTAGTTATTCCTTGGATCACTTTTTAAGTTTCTCTTGAAGTTTATATATTCTTTCTGAATTAGGGTTATGATCAGTTATTATTAAGAAATTTATATAGTTATTTAGAGGTTATTCATTCTGTTTCAACAGAGTTAGCAGTCCTTTTTCACCTTGGAATCAAGCATTATAGCTGTCTTCTTATGTAAACTTAGACTATGTTTTTCCTGAATTTTTAAAATGTAAATATCTAGTGACTTTATATTGCATATAAAATTATTTCAGTTTCCACCAATACTTCATAGGTGTATGAAGTATATCTAGGTGTTTTTTGATAATTTTCAAAATACAAAGATGAAAGTCTCTACTCAAAATATGTCTTGTTATTCGATTAAACCTTTTACTCCAATGAATTTTTGAGAACCTTCAAGTAAGCAAATAATCTTACTTGTTCCTTCAAAATTTTAAATAAAGTAAAATCTTTAGAATTCTTTCAATCATGTGATTTTCCTTGTATGTCAGATAATACATCTACAAATGAGTTTTCTGAAACATGCTAAATTTCATATTTTTTTCTCATAGGCAGTGTTTTCTGGTTTCTCCAGCATATCAGAATCACTCGAAAATTTGTCATTAAAACAGAAAACTTTTTGCATGGAAGTTACATTTTCAGTGGTATAAGCCCATGGCTTTTTTCTATGATGTAATACTTCAACAATAATTTTGCACAAATCTTTACCGAGATTCAGTGTGTAGAATCAAGTTACTACCAGTTGATTAATACAGCCAGACATAAATTGAGTTAGAAATCTCAAGTACTCCCAATTCAATAGTCTTTAGAAAAATTGAGCAAAATAACAATAAAACAGCTTAACCATTAACTTGCTCACAAATAGCATTTTTAGAATTTTTTGAATGAAAAAATAAAGGCAAATGGTAAGAGAGGCTTTAAAATTTAATAATTTATCAAAGATATAAGGTTAATCCTTCACTTTTATTAAGCTACTGAAAAGCTTAAAGACTTTTATAAGTCTTTTTCTTCTTTAATTCTAATTACTTCAGAAGTTTACTGCTATTATTATTAAAGATGAATGACTATGATTGAATATATGAAATAATTGATTATCTAAAATTTTGTGTGTGTTGCCTAAAATTTGCACTGGACCTTTTCTGTCTAAAATATAACTAAGAACGTAATTCCTTTAAATTTTTCTTGCAACAAAACATCATTAGTAAGTACGATCCCTCTTTAAAATGATAATAACATTAATAGCTTAATTGTCAGAAATATTTATTGGACACATGATTTCAATTGAGACAGACCCACCTCCTTCCAAATGCCAAAAAGCACTATTCCCTAGCTATAGACTGGGACTTAGCCTAGTGAAACAAATACAAAGAAATTTTTTAGAGCAGGTTTAGGTTCACATTAAAACTGAGGAGGGGACTTCCCTGGTGACGCAGCGGTTGGGAACCCACCTGCCAATGCAGGGGACACGGGTTCAATCCCTGGTCCGGGAAGATCCCACATGCCGCAGAGCAA
The DNA here is from genome assembly GCF_003676395.1 of Aethalodelphis obliquidens. Taxonomy (NCBI): domain Eukaryota; kingdom Metazoa; phylum Chordata; class Mammalia; order Artiodactyla; family Delphinidae; genus Aethalodelphis; species Aethalodelphis obliquidens. The sequence goes on along the minus strand of NW_020837966.1, from coordinate 17,812,371 downwards.
CTAAGCCCGTGCACAACAACTACTGAGCCTGCACTCTAGAGCCCGTGAGCCACAACTACTGAGCCCATGTGCCACAATTACTGAAGCCCGTGCCCTCTGGGACCTGCGTGTCGCAACTACTGAGCCCTCGTGCCTAGAGCCCATGCTCCACAACAAGAGAGGCCACTGCAATGAGAAGCCTGTGCACCAAAATGAAGAGTAGCCCCTGCTCACTGCAACTAGAGAAAGCCCGCACGCAGCAACCAAGACCCAACGCAGTCAAAAAATAAAATTAAAATATATATATATATATATATAAAACTGAGGAGAACGCACAGGTATTTCCTATATAACCTCTGCCCCCATACATGCATAACCTTCCTTATTACAAACATCCCCCTCCAGAGTGGTATATTTGTTGCAAATGACGAACCTACACTGACACATAATCATCCAAAATCTATAGTTTACATTAGGGTTCACTCTTAGTGTTGTACATTCTATGACTTTGGACAAATATATAAGAACATGTATTTATCATTATAGTATAATACAGAGTACTTTCACTGACCTAAAAATCCTCTGTGGTCTACCTGTTGATGTTTCCACTCCCATCCCCTTACAACTGCTGATCTTTTTACTGTCTCTATAGTTTTGCCTTTTCAAGAATGTCATATAGTTGGAATCATACAATATATAGCCTTTTCATATTGGCTTGAAGTACATTATTGCAAGCTCTATCGTCTGGCTACACCATGGCTGTGTTTCTTTGAGATCTCACAAGCTTAATTCCCTACTCCAGGAAGTAAGGATGTCAATAGTATATATATTTAAGTTTTGGAAAAGTATTAGATGAGGAAAAGCACATAAAATGCTTAGCACATCGCTGCTTTGCATATTTGTAATGATGGTCTGCCAGTCTTGAATTCTCTCAGCTTTTTATGTCTGAAAAAACTCTTTATTTCACCTTTATTTTTGAAAGAGATTTTTGCTAGGAATAGAATTTGAGGTTGATTTTTTCCCCTCTCAATATTTAAAATAGTTGCACCACTGTTTTCCCTCTTGCATTATTTTAGATGTCTGTTGTCTGCTGTCATTTATCTATTGTACCCTATTTGTAATGCGTCTTTTCTCCCAGACACTTTTAAGATTTTTCTCGTAACACTAGTTTTAAGTAATTTGATGTGCTTTGGTGTACTTTTCTTTCTGTTTCTTGTGCTTGAAATTCACTGAACTTCTTTAACACATGGGTTTATACTTTTAATCAAATTTGGAAATTTCCAAAAAATTGGATTTCTAGCCATATTTCTTCAAATATATATTTTCTTCTGTCTCCCTACTTTTTCCACTTTTTCTGAGCCTCAGTTCTACATAAATTATACTGATTAAATTGTTCCACAGCTCAAATGATGCTCTGTTGTTTTTCCCCAGTTATTTTTTTCTCTGTGTTTTATTTTTGATAATATCTATTGCTATGTCTTCAGGGTCATTAATCTTTTCTTCTTCAGTGTTTAATATACTTTTAATCCCATTCAGTATAATTATTTTTCATCTCTAAAAGTTCAAATTGGTTCTTTTTTAGACCTTCCCTGTCTCTTTTTATGTGCATGCTTTCCTCTACCTTTTAGAACAAGAGAGTATAGATTTACTAGCTGTCTTGATGTTCTTGTCTACTATTTCTGTTATTTGTGGCAATTCTGGGTCTATTTCTAATGATTGATTTTTTCCTATTTATTATCAATTGTCTTTTCTTGCTCCTTTGTGTGCCTGATAATTTTTTAGTGGATGTCAGACATTGTCTTTTACATTGTTGAGTGCTGGACGATTCTTTATTTCTAGAAATATTTTTCATTTTTGTTCTCGGACACAACTAAGTTATTTGGAAACGATTCTTTTTTGGCTTGCCTCTACACTTTGTTATGCTGAAGACTTACTCAACGCTCAATGTTTTAGGTCTTTTTACTCTGCCTGGTGGGAACATAAACTCTTTGTGGCCCTGTGTGAGCTCCAGGTATCGTTCTGCCTGTTTCTTTCTGATAATTCTTCCTGGACGCTCATGGTTTTCTCACAGGTAGGCACTGAGCCATATTTAGCTGAATTCTTGACAGGAATCATTCACTCTGTGTGTAGCTCTCTTCTCCCCAGGACTCTGCCATAGGTATTCTATTTGTTTTGGCTTTCTTCATCTCTGAACTCTGTCTCCTAAACTCTGAGAGACTTCCAGGCTCTGTTTAGGTTTCCTCACCCTGCAATGAACTTTTAAAATCCTTCTAAGAAGCAAGCTAGGACAATCATTAGGATCATCTTGTTTGTTTTCTTTCTGTCAAGGATCACTGCACTTCCTGTTGTTCAATATCTAATTGTTGTTCCTTATGTTTGTCTAAATTTTTTTTCAGCTGTTTAAAGTGGAAGGGTAAATCTGGTTCTTCTTATTCCATTATGGCTAGAATCAGAAGTCCTTTGTAATATACTTGATGGGGTAATACTAGTATTAGTGGTAATCATCATCATCAAATATGTACAATGATGCCAAAAATTAGTAAAACAGCTTTCATCCGTAACTGTCTTGCCATCATGACATAAACTACATGTACATGAAATACATATCTATGGGGTAACTGAATAATGAGAATAAATGAAAGATAATATATATCAAATGGAAAAACTGTTCAAAACTTGATAAGACATGGAGGAAGAAGGAATGGAAGGATAAAAACTCTGGTACAACTCTTTAGCCCTTCCAAGTGTCTCCTCAGAACATGAGAGACAACAACTGCAATGAACTTCGTGACTAAGTGCCATGGACGTCTGTACTGTCAAATCAAAAGAAAGTTTTTTGCCGCCCAAGGAGAAAGAGAAGTTTACATAACAATAGCCACCAACATTTATATAGTATTTACTAAGTTCCAGTAATTGTTCTAAGCACTTAACATTTAATAATCATTTAACCCACAAGGACACTGTGAGATACATACTGTTATTAACCAGTTAAAAGATGAGGAGAGTGCAAAACAGAGTGGTTGAATAACTTACCCAAAGTCAGATAACTAATAAGTGGCATATCTGGGATGTGAAACTCATCATTTTGGGGCTATATTAAGAATCCCCACTAATTTGAAAATGTTCCAGTCTGAGGGTAGATAAGAAACACAGAATGACAGAAAAAAACAACAGAAGGTATGGAAGGGAGGGAGGGAGGGAGATGGAAAAGAAGAAAGAGGGAGGGAGGAGAGAGAGCACACATTAGAAATAAGATCACAAATTCACAGAATTCAGAAATGCTCTTCAACTGTACTGATCCCAAGAATATCAGGGTTGCGCTGAAATCAAATGAATTCTGCTAGGATATGGAGAAAGTTACCAGGAAAGTAAGAGCGAAAAGGTGATATACAAAAAAAAGAAAAAAAAATGTGCTACAATCAACTGGACTGTGAATGGGTGAGGGAAAACAATTCAACAGAAAGGAAAATCTCTATATAGATCTAGAAGAAAGTAAACCAAAGTGACTAATCCCATACTTTAGGCCTATGCAGGCTATGACAAGGCAGCAATGGTAGCCTGGTCTTTTTGTGGAGACAGGACCTGAAAGCTAGAGTAGATGGTTACATGCTCTTGGTGGACCTTCAGTTATTTTTGCTAAAGTTATATGCCCACCATTCACTCATCCACCATGTCCTCTAGAGTCTGACTACTCGAAAGTATGGTTTGTAGAGCAGCAGCATGTCCATTACCTGGGACCTTGCTAGAAATACAGAATCTCAGGTCTATTCCAGACCTCCTGAATCAAAAATTACATTTCAACAGGATGCCCAGGTCATTCTGTAGGCATAAGAAATGTTGGGGCCTGGAGAGAAAGGGGTCACACGACAGGCAAGGTCTCTTTCCACCCCTTTCATCACTGTATTCCCAGAGCCTAGTTCAGGTCTACACATAATAAATGCTCATCACACTTTTTTTAATGAATACATTATGGCTATTATTAGTAACACTTCAGGTCTGAAAACCAGCCTTGTTTTCTTCCTTGACTACCTCAACTCAGTGAGATGAACATGTTAACCACTACACTACGGAAACACGATTATCTCAGTTCCTAGTGAGTTCTTCCCTGCTAAAATCCTACAGTTACTGAATGTGCATCTCAGCTGGCACTAATTAATATCATGCCATGTTTTAGTCTCTACCTTTCCATATGTATGTGTCACTGTACATGTGACATCCCTCCAACTAGAGTGAAATCTCCCTGATGGTAGGGATTACATGTACTTCCCTTAGATTGCATATCCTTCCCTTAAATTACATATCCTTCCCTTAAATAACTGGTTATATTCAAAGCTATCTAGAACATGCATAGTCATGTAGGACAGCCTATGAGGCAAACTAAAAACACCTGTACACTGTAGGGTATAGTAATAAAGTATAAGTTTAGATACTAAGATGACCTGGGGTCAATTCTGACTTCCACTAGTTCTCAGCATTAAACGCAGTAGATATTTCAGCCTTCTGAGCCTCAGGTTTTATCTTTAGGGTGGAGATAATGGCACATTTCAGAGTGCAGAGCTTCCTTAGATACATAGGGCTAGTGCTATAACTCATCAGCTACTCCTATTCTTCTATCTTTGGAGCTCTTAGTCCAAGATACAAAATAATAATGCATAAAGGGACTATTACACCAATAACCAAGCAAGAACACGAAATATTTTTGTTTTGGTCATGTTAGGCAAGAAGGAAAAATCAGAAACTGCCACTTTGTCTCATTACCTATTTTTCATAGAGAGTTTAATAGTTCAGACAAGACTTCCTTTACTTGGACAGAGACATGTTTTATAATATGATATACCTACCAGTTCTCTCCAAGTACTGGCTGTTTGTTTTCATAAACATGTATTTACAAAGGTTATAGGCTGATGTCGTACAGGTGCAATATCAGCCACTCACAAATGATTTCTTGGAAAGGGAGTATTGTGAATAGAACGATAAAGAGAGAGAGTAGAATTGGAAATGAGCAAATTGCAAAGGAAGGAAGTGTCTCAAAATTGCTCTCCCTATAAGAGGACTACATTACTATTCCAATAAAATATTGTAATATATTTTTCCCTCTCGCAGCATCAATTAGTTAGAGACTCTTTGTAGTTGATTATTTCCTCTTTTGAAATGTAAATGAACACTTGAACGTTGAGTCTTATTCAATCTTCCTGCAATAACTTTTATCAGCTAATCAGCTAGGTGTGGATCTCCACACCTAGTTGAGATACACACATAGTGAAATCGCTGAAATAGGAAAGGAAATAGACCCAGATGAAGTACTTTCCATGTATGTCAACAGAGAGGCAACTCATTTTGGGGAGGTCATTTCTTTATTGTGCGGGATCCTCCTTACATAACAGGATGTTCAGCATCCAAGGTTCCTGTCCTTGATATGCCAGTGACGTTCCCTAGTCATTCCAGGCACCCAAAGGACTCCTTTTGCGAACCACTTGCTTGCTTCACCGAGAGAAAACAAGTGCATCAAAAACTAACCTTGTCTATTTTACAGTTTTGCCTTGCTGGCCTTGCAGCAACTAGGGTGCCATGGAAATGTCTCATCTACATGTAAACAGCTGAGTTAAGATACAAATGAAGTATGTGGTCTGCTCTGAGCCTGACTTTCCTCCATTTCACTCAAGGCTAACCTGGTTCCAGCTTTCAATATTCCATGCCTTCTGTTCATTATCTCATTGCCTTTTTTTGCCATTCACATATTCATCTTCTAACTCAACATTAAGAGGGAAAAAGAATGGAGAGAGGAGAAGAAGTATTCCCTCTATGACCTCTTTTTGTTGTCACGGTGCAGTGCACTGTGCCTTTCCTACACCAGCATGCATTTTCTGCCACCAGCCTTTCTCCTGTGGTTCAAGATCTCCTGAAAAGGGCTGGAAGGAGTTACATTGCATATCAGCAGGCATTGTTCTCCATTGCATTCTTATGATCACATCCCCTGGATGCATTGAATTTTGACTGCCTAAGTGGGATTTTAAGTTATATTAATTCTGTTCTTAGATAGCACTTAGAAATGATGAGTCAAATGTTAAATGACTGAGCTTATCAGAATGTATTCCAATATTTCTCAAAGTGTGTTTTGTAACCACTGGTTGCAGAGTTATGTTAACAGGAGCTACTTGGAAAATGATTCCATGGTCAAATAAGTTTGGAGAAGGATGGACTGAACAAATTACTTTAGTGCGTGGATTTACAGAACCTTTACTGTGTGAAGGTGGTAGGATCTCAGTACAGTGGTGAGGAATGAGTTCAGTGTTTTTCAAATGTATTTGGCTACGAAGTCAATTTTCCCACCTATTACTGGAGCAATAAATGAGAAACAAGTGATTCTAGTCTTTAATAAGCCACTTAAGCTATGGGAATACAGACTTTCAGAGCTGCTGATTCGGCCCCTAGGCAGTACACTACAGGACTATAGCAGTTGGCGCCATTTACATGGCGCAATGTGAATGGAGCACTTTATCAGTCAGAGTTCAATCAGAAAAGCAGAACCACTGGCAGGTTTATATAGTAAGGGATCTGTTAACAGGGATTTGATCTTACACAATTTGCGAAGTCAATTAGTCTCTATAAAGTTGTAGTTTTGCTTCTGATGCCTGAGTTTCAAGTGGGTGGAGCAGGTTATCAGGAAGACAAGAAGGTATGTAAAGCAGAGGATAAAAAGGATAAACTGACACCCATGAGCTTGAGCTGGAAGCCATGAGTTTGGATTGGAAACTGCGTTGGTTGTCACTAGCTCCAACTCTGAGGAAGTAGATACCCTGCAGAGAAGCTGGATAAATTCCATCTAATTTGTGGAAGGAGAATTTCCCCTTTTATTATCTGTACCCTACTCCTTTCCCTTTTTCAATCATTCCTTCTTTTTAATCTCTGTCCACTAAAACTTTCTCATCTCTTCTCCAAGAAAACTCATTTTTTCCCCTTAGAGCTTCCAGAACATTAACAATTGTGTATTCTTAGATCACTGTGGCTTACCTATGTAGGTCTTGTGTGGTTTTAACTTTATTAAGTTCATAATTTAGGGATATACTGATATTCTTTTCCAATTAGTCTCTACAGCTCTTCAAAGAATTACTTTATCTCAGATAACATCAAATAAAACAGCTTACAACTTTTTATTTGCTTTATAGTTCTTTAAAGGATACAAAGACATCATTTGTGAATAGCTGATCAAATGTTAGAATTTCTCTTTGAATCCAAAAGTCCTATTAAACTGGGATTGTATTTGAAGTTCAATTTATTTAAATGTCCTGCTTTAAGACTGACCCATGAGAGGTGGTCTGGAGAAAAGACTGATCAAGATAACATATTTTTTTCTTTCTCTCCAAGGATTACAAAAAAAAACAGTATTCCTCACTGATGTAGGTAGAAAACCAGGTACTGTATGAAAGAAATCACGGTTGTCCATCCTACTTAATAATGACCACCATCTCCAAAGGAGATCTTGGAACTAAAAAAGCCAAGACACAACCAAGAATATGACAAAGAACTTGACAGTGACGAGACTCAAATAGGAGGGAAATAACTACATGTAGTCAAGAAATGTCTCTCCCTCAAAGAGACAGAAATTTCCAGATGTTAACATTTCAAGAGTACATTTGAATGACATAATGTACTGATTAAAGAGGACTTTGTTTTAAGCATTATCATACCTCCACCAATAATATCCACTAGTTTACATAATTATTTAAAATAATTATTAAGAATTTAGAAAAAGGTACTGTAATGTAAGAATCCAATAAATCAATCCCTTCTCATTAATAAATAATTTTTAAGTAATTTGTAATACAAACTCAGTAAGCAATGTTCTATATGGCTGTAATCGCTATCAGCCAAATATTTCAAAATATCTAGGTTTCCAGTGAGAAAGCAAAGTTGCTATTTCTGCAATTTACTTTTAAAATAAATTGCACTAAATGTTCTAACTGTATGAAAAGTTCAATTATCTTTTTAAAAAACAATAGTGCACATTTCTGGGAAGACAATATGCCTCTTCATTTCTATAATGCAATTTTGAGAGGTTAAGGGGCAGTGTCTGGTCTTATTGTCTTCAATTTTATAAGCCACCTTTTTCCTCTTAGAAGGTTTCCCAGCAGATGGTAGTTCAACAAAGACCTCACAGTAGTCAAATATAAAGATGAGACAGTTGTAAACTCCATTTGGATGTCAACTAGTCTCTTAAAAGTAAAGTTGTATATTCTAGGGTAAAATTAATTTGCAAGCTAATGAACGCTATTTTTAAAACTGTATTTTCTAATCACAATTTTATTTATTGAGGGGTTTTCTCATTTTCCCCTTAAAATTTTTTAATTTGATAAATACTAAAACCAAACAAAAAGTAAAACCACAGACTTGTATCGATACATAAGTGTTTACAACAGTTTTATTTGTAATAGCTGTAACAGGAAACTACTCAAACACCCATCAACAGGTGAATAGATAAACAAATTATGGTATGCCCACACAATGGAATGCAATAAAAGTGCACTACTGACACAACAATATAGATGAATCTCAAGATCATTGTGCTGAATTCAAAAATCTAGCAAAACAAACCAAAAAAAAAAAACCACACAAATCATAGTATATGATTCCATTTAGATTTAATTCTAGAAAATGCAAACTAATCTATAGAGAGTAACAAAAAGAGGATTTGTATTTGTCTGAGAATGTGGGTGGAGAGAGGGTTGGATTACCAAGGGATGAGGAGACTTTTGGAGTGATGGGGATGTTTGTTATCTTGATTACAGTGATTGTTTAATGGGTTCATACACATGTCAAATCTGACCAAACCACATGCTTTAAATATGTGTCACTTTTTGCGCTTCAACTATACCTCAATGGAGTTGAAAAATAATTCACTCATAATAAACAGAATTTCTAAGTCTTTACTGAGTGTTTAATGTATGTTCAGGCTCTTTTCCAAGCTCTTTACATTCATTAATATTTAACCACCACCCCCAACAACTTCAAAATAGATACCATAATTATTACATCTACTTTAAAGATGAAGAAACTGGAACAAATAAGTTGCCCACTTTGCTCTCCTGATTGCCCCATTTTTCCACTTTCTCACAACCCAAACAGGCCATCCTGTGTTAAATCCTAACGATTGGATCCCAATCCCTAACGACTGGATCCCAATTCCAAATTTTGGGAGAGAGGATATTGGATTGGTCAGCTTGAACCACCTATTTCTGATACCACCTGTTATGGCCAAGGAATAGGGTGCTGGACCCACCTCTGTGAGTGATGGTGGTCATTATCTAAGAAGGAAGCCTTTCTAAACAGACTCCTAAAAAGCACTTCTAAATGTTGCCTACATTGGTGAACTCATCTTTAGAGATCTCGGGAGAGTAGTGGGAATGGAAGTATAAAGCAAGGCTATGTCTTCAGATCAACAAAACATACGGTGTTTTTATTTCTCTTTAACTGATATTAACTTAGCATTTGTGCCAACATTCCTACTGATAGTTGAAAAAAACTTACAAATTCAAGTTAATTCAATCTCTTCCAGCTTCAAAGAGAGGCTTTCAGGCTATATACAATCCCCCCTTAACTTCCCCTTGGATAGCAAATCTAATACATGATAATCCTCTGTCATTGCTGGTCTTCACTTAGAGAGAACACTTCCTGATAGCCTTTGGGGATCATCTCTTTCCCCACAATTTCTTCTCCCCAAATCCATAACCCTTCCATTGCTGCTAGCGTGGATTGTCTACTATGCAGCACCCATGAATGGCATCTCTTATTGAGACCAAGAGCCTTGTTTCTGTTTACTGGCCCTCAGCACTTCTCTCAAACTTGGACGAAGTTTGGAATTCTCCCCAGGTGTTCTCAGAATACACTGTATTAATGGAAATACTCAAATCTTTTCACCTAGTCTTTCCATCTGCTATTGATATTTAGATGTCATGCTGGATGCAAAGATTTTTCTCTAAGTCTTGAAAACTACTAAAGTACTTCTAGGAAACTGGGCAAAGAACTATTCTGCCCTAGTAATCCCCAGATTATCCAGGGATCCTACTGTCCCAATCTTTCAAGAATTAACTAAAACAATAATGCACCAAACTCCTATTTAACGAACATCCAGCATCTAAACCGCAGTCACACATCCCCTTCAAATTCCCTTCCTACTCACTTGTCAAAATTTAATTGGGTGGGGTGATTAGCTCAAACACTAAACTTTAAAGCAATTTTGTAGTCTTACCTAACATATGATTTATGGTTTAAATGTGATCTCAGTTCTTTGGTACTTATCATAAAAAGGACTTGCTTTCAAAACTACTGATTCTTCTATGAACTTAAAATAAAATGAAATTTGAATCTCAAAAAGGAGCCACCCTTTGTTCTAGACTCATCTGCCCCACACCAGGGGATGTTGAAACCTGTCTCTGATGTCTGATTGACTGGAAGGATAGGGAAAAAGGAATGTGCAAAATTTCTTTAACTTTTGGTCTCAATGGAATAAATGATACTGGACTTGCATGTCTTCATTTATAGTTATAAAACCTGATAATTCTTGAGAGTAGGTAAAAACAAAAGACGAACTACATATTTGCTCCAGCTCTTGACTTGGCAACCCTTTCCCTACCAAAGTGCGAGTACTGAACAGATGGGGCCAAAGTAGAGTAGCAAAGTTGTTGAAGTGAAGAGGCACAGACCGGAGTCTGGGCTATTGAAGTGGCTAGAATGTTCAGTGCAGGGTTCTGGAGAAGAGGGAGCTGCACGAAGAAGGTAAGGGGCAGAGTTCACCCTAGCATTCCTGGCTAGGGGCTGGGTTGTGCATGCATAGGAAGAGACTTGAAGTATCTCGCAAAAATTAGCTTCTGCGGGACTGAGCAATGAATGCATGTATGAGGGTTAATACAGTGTTAGAGCACACTCTGGTCCAACTAGACTAGAGATATCTCACTGAGCACCTGGGCATTTAACTGAGCCCTGAAAAAGGACATGCCTCAGCCATAATAACCAGATATTTTAGCCTGAGCTACATCGTAACACTAAGAAAAAAACTGAAATTGACTCAACCCTAACAAAACATAAAACCAAGCCTGACAGGATCCAAAGTATATACCAGTAGTTTAACTGTTAGCTAGAACAAAATTCATTACCCTTTAAAAGAATGCGGTGTTGCCCAGAATCTCCATAATGTATCATCCAAAGTATTTAATATACAATAAAAGATTATCAGCCATTTGAATAACCAAGAAAGCAAGCAGTCAATAGAAGATCCAAATGTTGGGGTTACCAAATGCTGACTTTAAGCTAGCTATAATAATATGATCAAGAAATTAAAGGAAAAAATGGTGATAATAAATGAGTATTATCAGCAAAAAAGTAGGAACTATTAGAAAGAACCAAATATAATGTAAATTCTAGAACTTAAAGTATGTTTAAAATGAAAAATATACAAGATTGCTTTAGTAGTAGTAGATTGGGGAGTATAGAAGAAAAGGCTAGTCACATCAAAAGCAATTCTAGGGCTTCCCTGGTGGCGCAGTGGTTGAGAGTCCGCCTGCCGATGCAGGGGACACGGGTTCGTGCCCCGGTCCGGGAAGATCCCACATGCCGCGGAGCGGCTGGGCCCGTGAGCCATGGCCGCTGAGCCTGCGCGTGCGGAGCCTGTGCTCCGCAACGGGAGAGAGGCCACAACAGTGAGAGGCCCGCGTACCGCAAAAAAAAAAAAAGCAATTCTACAAAGATTATTCAATCTGAAGAAGAGAGACAAGAGGCTGGGGAAAAAATAAGTCGAGCCTCTGTGACCTTTGTGAAAATATTAAGTGGTCTAACACATGTGTAATTGGAATGCTGTTGGAAGAGAAGACAGAGAAGGGAAGAGAAAACATATTTGAAGAAATGATGGTCCCAAATGTGTTGAACTTGGAGAAAAACGTCAACTCGCAGAATCTAGAATCTCAGCAAAATCTAAGAAGAAAACATTTTTTTTTAAAAACTACATCTAAACACATCATAGACAAGCTGTTGAAAACCAAAGATTAAAAAATAAAATTAAAGTGATCAGACAGGGAAAAAGGCATGTTAGATATAGGGGTACAATAACAGGAAGGATGTCAAAACTAAAATGAAGGAAGGAAGGGAGGGAGAAATGGAGGGAGGGAGGGAGGGAGGGAGGAAGGGAGGGAGGGAGGAAGGGAGGAAAGGACGAGGGAAGGAGAGAAGGAAACAAGAATTCTACACTCAGGGTAAATATCCTTTACTAAGGAGAATGAACTCAAGACATTTTTAGATAAACAAAAGCTGAAAGAGTTTGTCACCAGCAGAACCGAACTTCAAGAAATGGTAAAGAAAGTTCTTTAGGCTGAAGAGGAATGAAATCAAATGAAAATTCAGGTCTACTAGAAGGAATTGAAGAAAACCAGAAATGGCAACTGTGTGGGTAAATGTTTTTTAAAATATCTATTTTTTCTTCTCCTAATTTATTTAAAAGACAGTTAACTATTTAAATACACACACTCACACACACATGCACACACATACACACAGGAACACTGCCCATCGGACTGTAACATTTGTAAATGTACAGCACATAGAAATAATAGTACAAAGGTGAGTGTGTTAATTGCATTATATAGTTATAAAGTTACTACTTTTAACATGAAGTGGAACAATATTTACACTAATGGGACAGTAGTAAATTAAAGGATTTATACTGTAATCCCGAGGAAACAAAAATCTTCATAACCCACTAGCAAGTGTCATTCACATGTTTATTCTTATATCTTTTCTCAGTGCCAACCAAGGTCTATGTCAGTAACAGAAACTCTGTAAGGTATAAAAATAATTTGGTCAAGGTAAACAGCTTTTTTAATGGTTTGGCATGAAACACGGATAAAACTTAATTCATTTTATATCCCTGAGTGCTATTTCTTAAACCTAAACTTTTGATGAGATCTAACATCTAATAAACCCTTGAATTGGTGTGCCTTGTGGTGTTGGCTGTAGCTTTCCGCTGGGAGAGCCTGTGTTACAAATAAGGAGTTTTCTTCTTGTTTTATTTGCCTTTACCACGGATACTTTAGACCAATGTTTATTTACTCCATGTGTATTTTTGTATCAAGGCCACATAATCTCAAAGAGAATTTTAAAATGTAAAAAAACGTGATGGCATACATTCGTCATTAGAATGGCTACTGAAAACTTTTTCATTAACTATACTAAATAATATAGAGATTCCATTCTGTAGGAGAAAACATACTTTTGAAGGGTAAGCACTCATCCTATACCGTTTCCATCTGGACCCAATCCACCAATCCTTCAGAAAGATGTACTCTACAAGAGTCCTCAAATCCAATAATCCAAGTTGGTGACTTCTCTACACACTGATTAATACCATTTTGTGCATTATACATATAATGTCACTGTTATACAAACAATGGCAAGAGACAATGCAATGATTTTGAAGCCAATCACAAAAGACTAATGTGATAGCACATAATTATTTGTTAAAGAAGGCTCTAGTTTCACACATTCAATTTTATTTTAAAAGAAACAAGAAGATGAAACATATGACGATCTTGCAGGGATTTTTTTTTTTTTTTTTTGGCAAAGATAGCTTTATGCTGGATAGTGTGCCCTTAAAGATTCTATTTCTGGATAGGATTTTGATTAGGAACTAGAAATACTGCTGCATGAGTCAAAATAAAGGGAACGGAATTATTACTGCCGCATGAGTCAAAATAAAGGGAAATGGGTAATTCAAATTATCTCCTTTTAGAAAAGAAAACAAAAAAAGAATTTAAAAAGAAAACTTGAGCCTGGAGACCACATTCCTGGGTCTGAATTATTTAGCTCGCTATTTGAAATGAGCACAACAAACATAATTTGGACAGGGGATCCTTTCAATAACATGTTTATTCTCCTTGGAGCTTAGTCAGACCAGTCTGACCTCTGAGGCTGGCCAGTCACTTCTGGGCTTTATTTTGGACCATCTATTTCCAAGTCTGCTCTGCCTGGAACCCACTGGACTTAACTCCTTTTTACTTCCTATCATCCACTGTGGTTTATCTTTTTCATCCCAAGGCCCAGTCTAGCTCAAGAGACTAAAACCCAGTCCAAATCAGACTCCATCACCCAAATGGAGAATTCTGTGACCCAAGTACCTCTCTAGGTGGGTGAATGAATGATTTAAAGGTTGGCATCAGTATGGAATACCCTTACTGCAATGTCCAACCAACAGGGACACTAGTGATATACAACTGGTTCAGGATAAAGTACTTGATGCTTACTTACTTTTATCATCTTTCCTGATGAAGTAGGTGAAAAAATGCAAATACCATGCTTATTAATGTCTACAGTTCTCATTTTAAATGATTGCTAAAACAAAGACAGGAAAGGAATTTAAAATGAGTTGTCTAACTTCAAAAAATGGCATCTTCAAAATGAAAATAAAACTTCCATATAGAAAATTCAAATAACGTCACCCACTCTTCAAGACAAAAGCCAATTCAAAGAGCAAAAGTGAAATCAAAGGGCAGTGAAAGTCTAAGCAGAGAAAAATGATAAAATAGAACAACAGAAAAATTTTAACTGTTAGGACATGTTTAAAATATATCAGTCAGTCTCCAAAGAAGATATACAGATTGCCAACAAATACATGAAAGAATGCTCAACATCATTAATCATTAGAGAAATGCAAATCAAAACTACAATGAGATATCATCTCACACCAGTCAGAATGGCCATCATCAAAAAATCTAGAAACAAGAAATGCTGGAGAGGGTGTGGAGAAAAGGGAACACTCTTGCACTGCTGGTGGGAATGTGAATTGGTACAGCCACTATGGAGAACAGTATGGAGGTTCCTTAAAAAACTACAAATAGAACTACCATATGACCCAGCAATCCCACTACTGGGCATATACCCTGAGAAAACCATAATTCAACAAGAGTCATGTACCAAAATGTTCATTGGAGCTCTATTTACAATAGCCAGGAGATGGAAGCAACCTAAGTGTCCACCATCAGATGAATGGATAAAGAAGATGTGGCACAAATATACAATGGAATATTACTCAGCCATAAAAAGAAACAAAATTGAGTTATTTGTAGTGAGGTGGATGGACCTCGAGTCTGTCATACAGAGTGAAGTAAGTCAGAAAGAGAAAGACAAATACCATATGCTAACATATATATATGGAATCTAAGAAAAAAAAAAAAAGGTCATGAAGAACCTGGGGGTAAGACGGGAATAAATACACACACCTACTAGAGAATGGACTTGAGGACACGGGGAGGGGGACGGGTAAGCTGTGACAAAGTGAGAGAGTGGCATGGACATATATACACTACCAAACATGAAATAGATAGCTAGTGGGAAGCAGATGCATAGCACAGGGAGATCAGCTCGGTGCTTTGTGACCACCTAGAGGGGTGGGATAGAGAGGGTGGGAGGGAGATGCAAGAGGGAGGGGATATTGGGGTATATGTATAGCTGATTCACTTTGTTATAAAGCAGAAACTAACACAACATTGTAAAGCAATTATACTCCAATAAAGATGTAAAATAAATAAATAAATAAATAAAATAAAATATATCAGTCAAAACTGGATAATATTTCCAAATTAGAAATGAATGTTATCTTCATAAAAATTCCCTCAGAACTATTCTTCCAAAGGATTTTAAAGTTTGCAATTTACTTAACAAATACAAAGAAGTGTATCACAGTAATTTCAAAAGTAAAACAAGTGGAAAAATATGTATAAATCAAGAAAAATCAAGAGTAAACCATAACCTCCAGAGTAAGAAATGTGGACAGGATTTGAGTTATACGTTGCTCTGGGGACAGATAATTAGAAACTAGTTTAGTTGAACATAAATAAAATATGTAAACATAATCACAGAATCCAAGGAGAGGCTTCATCATCACACACTCAAGGTAGGAATGGATTCTCTGCCTTAGAAATTGCACGGAAGAACAGGTTATACAATTTGTAAACTTACAGAGAACTAAAACCATTTTGAATCTTAAAAAAAATAGTTTCTGTTGAGGAATAACACGGATATTCATATGGTCTATGATTAAAATACAACTGAAAATAAACTAGGAGGAATAATACGATCAGCAGCGTTCCGGCTCACTCATTCTCGCCTGAACACTTGACTACTTCTTCTCATCTGGACAGTGTTTGCATCTTAGGTTTCTTTAGCTCCGATGATGTCTCTATTGTTTTAAGATCACTGTGATTGTCATTTACCAAACATCTTCCTGACCCCAGGAATACATAAAATTTAGATAATTTGCGTTTCCAAAGGACAATGCCCGAACTCTTAAGGGCATTAGATTAAGTCTCCAATTTATGATGCAGGGACCTAAAGTGCTATAACTAGAGAAAAGAGACAACCTAAGGAAACATCGTAATCAGGTGTTGCCTATGACTTTGGGACAAGGAAAACACCACTGGTTTTTGATATACTGGTTTTGTTTATCCAACCATTGTTAATCTGTAGGTGATCATGTCTTACACTGAGCAAGATGTAGAAAATGCAGAGACAGAGGTAGAGCCCTGGGGGGTTGGGGTGGAGGTGTTTCTAACCTTGCCAGGAAGATAAGACAGGTTTACAAAAGACCACAATGGAGATGATGATGCCAGGAGTCCCAAGGGGGATCAGAGAAGGGAATGATTGTTTCTAGACATTAAGAAGGCTTCAAGATGGGGGTGGAGGTGGGATTTTGAGGCAGCATTCTGAAATATTCATAACAAAAGCAGGTGAGTTCAAGAACAGCAGCATTGCAATTAGGTTAAAGGGAAAGGATAGGCACCTCGGAGAAATCTTAAAACTTTAAGCCACAGTTTGAAAATGATGCTATAGATTCTGACCAGTCAAGGTCTTCCTTGGCTATTTAAGGAATCTGAAATTTATCTTTTGCTCCCAGTTTTATTGTTTTTAAAAACTACGTTGATCAGTCAACTTTCACGCAGAACTGGGAGCAAAGTAGAAGAAGGAATGAAGTTGGGAAAAGAGGTGAAATGGATACAAGTCGATCAGATAACAGACAGTTTCCAGGTAAAGACACTGGAGGAGGCAAAACACTTTGGGTTAAAAAATAAAGATTATTTTTTATGATGAAAAGAGGGGATATGTGTATAGGTATAGCTGATTCACTTGGCTTTACAGCAGAAACTAACACAACATTGTAAAGCAACTGTACTCCAATAAAAATAAAATAAAATAAAAAACAACATTTAGGAATGTTGGACTCTTTATTATCATGCATTCCTAAGGGTTATGGGTTATGCTCTCTGCTGTTAACCTTCTGTTGAAAACAGTACGATCTTTGCCTAAGAATCTAATGACAAATCCTCTTTGGAATGTGATTCCAAATTCTTTTGGGAATACCTGCAGACTCTCAAAAGAACGTGGAATGTTTTCTTGTTGTCTATAAAACGTTAGAAAAACTTGCCTTTTGAAACAGCAGCTGCAGGGTGAACTTCTAGAAAATAAACCCTGAGAGGTTTCTCTTCCTTTTCTTTTAACCCAAATAGCCTACGTATATTTTTCAATCTCTTCTTTCCACATCCTTAATATTAACTGTAAGTGATGAATGGCGGGTGTGGAAATAAGGAGACTGGAGAAACTCCGTCCATTTGAAAAGAGTTCATTCTTCTCATCCTATTTTGCAGAGTGTCATTTTAAATAAGTGCTGGCCTGGAGAAGGTTTTTATTGTTTTGAACCACAGGCTTTACATTACCTTAAAAAAAAAAACCCTCTCAGCCGCAAGTTGGATGCTTCTGGCAGCAATACAAATCTAGCACCACCCAGGGAGGGAGCGTATTTGCTTCTTCGCTCACTTCTGGCAGGGCAGAGGAATGCTGGACATTGAGAGACAAGAAGGGAGGCTGCCCAGAGCATCGGCACGCTGCTCCCCCGTCCCACGCCTTGGGCCTCCTCCCTTAGGAACAAACAGGTAAGTACATCGAGGTGCTGATGCAAGTGGGGCATCCTAGCTCACTGCAACCAAGCCATGGAGGAAGTCAAGTGCAATGTACTGAGAATACCTAATAGGTCTCAACACCTTCAGGAAGCTCAGCTTGGCCTGGCTGAGGTCATAAGGTTCTCATTCTACCCAGCACATTGCTGAAAAGTCCTTTGGTGTTTATTAGTCTTTCTAGCTTTGCACGTCACTTTGCAGCATGCTTTTCTCTAGGCTATTAAGAAATGCATTAAAACAGCCACTGAATGTTTGGGTTTTGACAAATCTGGGGCTACTTGTTCATCTGTTTTTCTTTCGTATTCAGAAATCAGAGCTCACAGCAAGCTTGACTGCTGAAAAGTGAAATATCATCTAAAGTTTCGTTTTCAATGTCAGTGTTGTAAAATACTATACATGGATAAAATGTAAGACTTAACGTTAGACAGGGAGCTGAAAAACTACAGAGATAAAATGTTCCTATAATACGAGAATTGTCTCTAAATATAAGGCTCCATGTTATAAATTTGGGCTCTTAATGAATTTTTTATATAACCAATTCTGTTTCCACTTAGATGTCAGAAACTGAGCTGGAAAAGATAAAAGTCAGAACAGCTGAGCATTTTGAAAATGACAAAAATAACATTTCTTGGTTGAAGGAAGGTAAGTCCTCTTGCTGTTGATTTTCTATCAATGTGAGAATTGTGCTTTTGTTTATAAACAAAAAAGAGTGTGGAAGAAAGAAGAAAAATGTCCCAGCATTTCAAATGACATTAATACTTCTGATTTTCTTTCTTTCTTTCTTTTTTTGGCCTAAGTGGTAGTTTGAGGGTGTTTAGTATTGAAATGCTTTTTGTATTCCTTAGACTGCAGAGGTCACTCAGATGACTTTATGGGTAAGAGGATATACATTTTCAATTCAAATACACGTTACCTGTGAGGTTCTTGTTGTGCTGGAGAATTTTCTCCCTTGTAGCCAGGAAGATGAAATAATTTGAGGACAAGTATTTTTTAAATAATAATCACAGAAAGGAGTGCAGGCTGTAGGAAGTCATGTCTACAAATAGAATTGCCATTCACTGCAATTACAGAAGCCACCTTCCCCCGGGAGAGCACTGTCAGCCACAGCACGACGTGCTTAAGATGCTTGCTTGAAATACACACACAAATCGACATGTCCTCCTAGGAGAAGTACAAATACGTGCACTTTCTAAAATACGTGTAAACTCATGATTATTTACTAGAAGGTTTGGTTTCATAATCTTTTCTTTTTATGAACATCTTTAATGTCTTTAATCTTCTTATGAACATCTTTAAAAGGAAACCAACTTGATATTCTATCTAAATAGATAAGTTGTGTCTTTTTACTTCATTTCCTGAATCTATTCTGTTGTTAAAAGACGGCTCTTAAGTAGTTGCCATGCCTCAAAATTGTTTTCTAAGGTCACAGGAGACTTTAATATATATGTCAAGTAAGTTCTACAACACCAATAATAATAATAATAATCATGACATCAAACACGATGACAATGTGCATTAGTGATTATGCTGAATCATCACAACAACCCTAGGAAGCATTAATCGCTCCTAATATTCAGGTAGGAAAATAGAGTCTCAAAGAGTTTAAGTAAATTGCCTAAAATTACAAAATTAGGAAGTAACAGAGCGGGGATTTGATCCCAGACTATGTGACTCCATAGCATATAAACTGAACTACCACCTTACACACTGTTTCATAGAAAAGATGTTTAAGTT
The DNA here is from genome assembly GCF_003676395.1 of Aethalodelphis obliquidens. Lineage (NCBI taxonomy): Eukaryota > Metazoa > Chordata > Mammalia > Artiodactyla > Delphinidae > Aethalodelphis > Aethalodelphis obliquidens. Next base: position 17,792,668 of record NW_020837966.1, on the reverse strand, counting down.
ACTTGTCAGGACATGATCTGTGCTCAGAAAGTTTTCCTAAAGTGTTTAAATCAACACCTCCACCTTCACACGTACTCTTCTATCCACTCTTATTCTTAATCCTGCTTTACCCCCATCCTCGTTTTTTAACTGTTCACTTTTTTAAAAAAAGATTATCCTTCTGCCCCAGGGCCCCATAATCAAATTTAATAGCTGGAACTCATCTCCAGTGAAGACTTTATTTCAGGATAAAAGTGGGTACAGACATGTATTCTCAGAATCATTCCCTTCAAAAAGCCACAGAGCTAAGAAATTCTCTAACTTCTTTTTATTAAACAATCTTTTAAATAGAATCTTTAAAAAAACAATATAGAAGTAAAAAAACTGAACTCAGGCCAAAGATCCCTCTGTGTTTTTCTTGAGAAGACCAAGCCCGCAAAGACAGAGAAGTTCTTCACTGTGACTTAGAGTGTCGTTTATCTTATTTCTTTTGCTTCAATTGCCCATGCTATAGATGTCTCATAGAGAAATAATGACAAAAATTGATATACCAGTCATTTGCTTCCTGAAGAATTTCCATTTTAAAAAATTGTCTCCATTAAGTACAATTTAGGATTAAATTTTTATAATCTACAAAATCTAACTTCCTAGGTGACCTGTTTTAGCCCATTTGGACACTTCACTTAAGCTACACTCAAATTATGTTTCCTGTATCATAAAAGGGATTCCAGCCAGATGCAAGATGACAACATCTTAATTGGGAATTACCAGGATGAGTTAGTTTTTGAACATAAATGTCTTTTTTTGTTTGTTTTAATGTTAAGAAAAAGGATCTATGTTGGCTTTTTTTTTTGGGGGTACGCGGGCCTCTCACTGTTGTGGTCTCTCCCGTTGTGGAGCACAGGCTCCGGATGCGCAGGCTCATTGGCCATGGCTCATGGGCCCAGCCGCTCCGTGGCACGTGGGATCTTCCCGGACCGGGGCACGAACCCGTGTCCCCTGCATCGGCAGGCAGACTCTCAACCACTGCGCCACCAGGGAAGCCCTTTTTTTCTTTTTAAAGCAACCTGGTGCAATGGAAAGAGCAGAGGATTTAAAGTCAGGCAGGTGAAGGTTTAAAACTTCAGCTCGGCTGTTTACTGGCTGTTTGGCTGTGCCGTGTTGCTCAACCTCTCTGAGCTGCAGATTCCTCAGCCAAGGACTGTAACACCTACTTGTGAAATTACGGGAGAGAGATCTCATTACTGTTGTGTCTTTTCTTCCTCTTTAAAGCATGATTCAAAATAATATAATGTTTTTTTTGAGATCCTGGTTCACACTTGGAACAATCTGCACTAGTACCAGCACTGTATATTTTAATAGCTTTGTCAACAGAAAGGACCTCTATAAAGACGCAAAGAGGCAGTTTATTTGGGATCTTAGAATTGCAATTTGGGGAATCACAGATTCCAGAGGAACCCAGAATAGTGTCTCAACAGAGGAAAACAGGCAGGGGGTTTTATGGAAAAAAGGAGGAAGTTCATGCAGGCTTAGGCAAGTTGTTTACCAAAGATTTGGATTGGAGGGTAAATATGTTCCATATATACAGCTGGGTTATCAAGCACGTCTCATCCCTTACTAGGGAAAGGTAGGGTTTCCTTAGTCCAAAGAAAGTCCAGGTCTCAGCATTACTGTTTCCTTTTGGCAATTCAGCAACTACTCAGCAGCTTTATTTTTGAGTGTTCAGCCGAAGTTCAGCATGGACAGCAAACACGGAGGTCCTTCGTGACACTTCAGTCATTCCTGCCATTGTTTCTCTCACAGCAGTTTATATAAATTCCTTCCCATGGTCCCTACAACCATTTGGTGTGCAGTAGTATTGTCTCATTTTACAGATTAAAAGACCGAGGCTCAGAGAAACTAGATCTTGCTCAAACTGACAGAGCTGTTAAGTGGCAAACTGAACCTTGAACCCAAATCTTCCAAATTCTGTTCTTTGCCTTAAACCACTTTGTCACAATGCCTTCTCCAACAGTTATCAGTATTTGAAATTTATCAAACCCCATCCCCCTTAAAAAAGAAAAAGAAATACAGTCATCCCTCGGTATCTGCAGGAGGATTGGTTCCAGGACCTTTTGCAGATACCAAAATCCAAGGATGCTCAAGTCTCTTACACAAAATGGCATGGTACAGTCAGCCCCCTGTATCCACAGCTGCAGAACCCATAGATAGGGAGGACTGACTGAAGACACTTGAAAGTGGTTCAAAAGGTTTTTTCATGAATAGCAAAAGTAATTGCTTCTCCCATCACAGTGCCTCTTGCCTCCCTCTGCAATTCCAGCTGAATACTGGCCATGTTTAAAACATAGGGAATCACAGCACTGCCCTATTAGGGTTGCAGCAAGCACTCACTGGCATAATCTACATAAACCACTGAGCACAGCACCTGACCTCAGAGTGAGCATGGGACCAACAGGAGTTAGCACCATCACTGCCAACCTGAGTACTGATACTCTAACTTCTCATCTTCAAACATTCAATTTATCCAGTTCAAGTCAACATTTATTAACAGCGGTATCACTGGAGACAAGGCATGAGCATAACGCAGAACAATTTTAAAAAATGAAAGAAGGACAGAAACACAGTCCTGCACTCAGGAATTTTATCTAATTGTCCTGCTTTCCCCTGAAAGGTGAAGAGGTTCTTACTTGCCTTCTACTTTCTCTCCTATGCACCATGGGCCTGATGGCCTCGGCAATGGTGTCAAAGAGCTGCTTAAAGCAACATCCAGAGCTTTTATTAACAATTAGGGTAAATAGCGTTTAAGAAACACACCAATAAACCTGAAAATGCACTCGGAGTCAAGTTAACTGAATCCTATTTTACCTTCTATCAAACTACCTGGCAATCTTGTACCATTATTCGTCATCTTGCCTTTAAATTCCTGACTTCTCAAATTTTAGATTGATCAAATTCCTGGGTCCCAACTTAAGGAATTCAGGAGGATATAGGTGGAGGCCAGAAATAAATGCTTAAGAGCAAGTTAACATGAAGTAACATGTTCAGGGACCATACTTGAGGAAACCCTGTTTTAAGACAATCAGAGAAACAAAATATGATTGTGAAATATGCACCAGGCAAGATGAACTGTACTGTGTAACTGTGCACCAAAGTGGTCTAGAAAGGCCAGTCTTGAAGGTGGTCATCCTCTATTTGCACAGGTGAAGAGGAGTAATGCTGGGTGCAAATCACAGGCTGCGTGATGCCCGCTTTGGCGCTAGGGAAACGGGCATTTGGGCTAGTTACCTGTGTATGGATTAACACAAAACAAGGAGGACAGAGAGACTGAGTTCCAACTATAAGTTAAGTAGTTAGTTGGACATGGGTTCTAAGTTGTCACTGCAGGTCTGAGGTCAGGGACTAATATACTGAAGTGTCATTTAAATCTGTAACTGGAGTGCAAAGTGGGATGAGGCAGGCAGAGGAAACTTTAAGGCAAGGGGGATGTTGATGGCTAAGAGAGCAATGCATTCAGTAGCCCTGAAGTGAGGACAACACGACCAGCATGAAAGTCATAACAAGGAGAAGAAAATAGGCCCAAACGTGAAAAAGGTTACAAAGGAAAAACTGATATAACATAGAAACTGGGGGGGAAATTACAGGTGGAGTAAGATGGCATGTAACACCCCATTAAACCAGGGAGCATTCTGGGTAAGCATTTCAGTGCTCGTTCCTTACACTATTTGATGGAGAAGAGAAACATCAGAATGAAGGGATGGAAGCCTTTAAATTGTTGCCATTTGCAGTTTAAAAATCACAGCATCACCAGTGTTTGAGCTGCACACGATTTCTTAGAGTGTCTCCTGAATTTTCAGGAGAAAGTGGATTTCTATATGAAATCTCCTGATTTCTAAAGGTTAAATAATAACAATTAACAACAACAAACAACACTTTCAAGAAAGAGCCATGCAGAACAAATGAAACCAGGTTCTGTGAGTCTATTTCAGCCCATGGGCTACCAGTGTGTAACTTCTGTTCTAAGAGCTTGTATCTCTTAACAAAATCTAGTGCAATTTCCTAAAAACTGATTTTCCATAAATATATATATATATACACACAAAGTCAAAACAATGGTGTGACCTACAACATGTGAAGTTAAGAAGATCGAAATAAAACTGTTTGCCCTTCAGAAGACTAGCTCTCTGTAACGGTTTTAGTGGAGCAGTCTCTTTATGAGTGTAATAAATAGAGGGAAGAATAAAATTATCCCAAGTTACAAGTGTGCCCTCAATGTATGAAGCATAGTTTTATAATCTTCTAACCTGATGCTGACTCGGTCCCATACCTGCTACACTGGGTGGGCCCCAGAGGGAAAATTCATATTATAGAAAATACTTGATTTTTAAAAAATGGCCAGGGGGTGGGCACAGGGAGAGGGCAATGAATAAGCTTTCTCTCACTTTCCAAAAATGCCAGGAAGAAAAGAGCCTGGGAGATGAGAATTCTGTAGTAACTCTGAACAAACTACAGATCCTTTTCTGTAAGCAGTCACATGGTGACTACCGTCTTTGGTGATTTCAAAATTATTATTTAGAGATATTTTAAAGGAAACTTCCCTAAACTTATTTAGTATTGATGTAGAGGAGTCAAGTCACCAATGAGTTGGCATCTTGAATACAGTGGTTATTATTTAATCAAAATTCAGCAGTATTAGAGACTAATATTCCAAGATACTGGAAAACATCCGAGAGGTCCAAAAAGCCATGTTACACAAATTTCCTTCTCAATATAATGCAAAACCTCAAATCCATAACACAAAAATCCCAGCTCACTCTTTTTTTAAATTTTTTTTTGCGGTACGTGGGCCTCTCACTGCTGTGGCCTCTCCCGCCGCGGAGCAATAGGCTCCGGACGCGCAGGCTCAGCGGCCATGGCTCACGGGCCCAGCTGCTCCGCGGCATGTGGAATCTTCCCGGACCGGGGCACGAACCCGCGTCCCCTGCATCGGCAGGCGGACCCTCAACCACCGCGCCACCAGGGAAGCCCCCAGTTCATTCTTGATTAAGGTTTGTTTGCAAATGAGATAGAGAAAGTATAAATCTTACATTTATTGACATTCATAAATTCACGCAACTTCCCTTAATTCCAAGTGAAGACAGTTCACTTCATTTGCTCAGAAAAATAATTTCAGATCTTGAGCATTAAGACAATTCCAAAATGCATACTTTATACAATTCCACAAGCATTTGAGGAGGCTCCTCTTGAACTCACAGGTAACATATTAGGCGAAGAAACAAAGATGTCAAAAAAATGAAAACGCCACAGGTTTTGCACTCAAGGAACTCATGTATTTCAGTGCTTTATTATAATGACTAAATATTAATCCATGCTAATTCGCTCATTCAGATAATTTTCATTTTTAGAAGGGCTACTTTTTTGTGTCTAGCTTAAAAATTAAGCCACATTAACGCCAATTTTAAATTGCTAATTTCCACCAATAGCATATCTTAGTTTCCTTTTACTATGTACACACAGGAAACAGAATCATTAGCTCTTGTTTCTGAGGTCTCCATGAACTTGTGAAAATGTGTTACCTAATAACCAAAATACAGGTAAGGAGAAGGTAATAGTCAAATAGAATGTTGTGCTGTTTTTAACCAGAGCTGAAAGGAGAAATTATATGTGAAAATATGTCCTTGCAAGTCATATAAAGAAGTAAAATAAGCACAAGATAATTTCACAGGGTAATTGTTTTGAAGCTTTAAAACAAGACGATGTGATAGAAATTGGTGTGGGGAACTGTCCTTGAGAATCAGTGGTCAGAAAAGTTCTGAAGGAGAGAGATTTGAGTGGAGACTTAATTGACAAGAAGAAGCCAGCTGTGCAAAAATCTGGGAAGAGCATTCCGACAGGAAAAAGATCCTGTTTAAAGACAGTATGGCTCAGAATGGCTGGATGGGAAGGAAGGAAGGAGGAAGAAAGGGAAGGAAGAAAAAAAGGAAATGAGAGAGTAAGGAAGGGAAAGGGGGAAAAAAAGGGCTCAAGTTGCGAATAATGTAGAACCTTGCTGGTCGCAGTCAGGAATTCAGGTGTTTTTCCTTAATTTGAATTAGAAGCCACTGCAGATTCTAAGCAGGGGAATAAAAGGACTCATTTATATTGGATGTGGTAAAGAGTGTACTCGGAAATAAAACAGAAGACACTGCAGCTAACCAAGCAAAAGATAGTAAGTGGGATAGGATAAAACTGTGAAGGTGAGAGAGGTAGAATAGGATTCGGGACCTATTTTGGAGGTAGAGCCAACTGAACTGGCTGGTGCCCTGGTGTGGGCCGACAGAAAGAAAGGAGGCAAGGCTGACTCCTGGCTTGAGACACTGCATGATGGTAATGCTGCATGAAGAATAAGAGAAAAACTGGCTGGAGATGGGAGAATCAGAAGATCTGGGTGGGCCAAGTTAAGTGTGAAATGCTGAAGATAACCCCCATGAAGATTATCAACTGGGCAAGAGGATATATGAGACCAGTGCCCAGTTTAAGTAACGCTGACAGGGAAAGCTGGCTAGAGATTTTGCTGTAGACCCGAAGATTGAGAAAGCATCTACCGATGGGAGAGCACAGGAAATGAGATACAATTTCAAGTAGAAACACAATTTCTTTCAAGGCAGGAAAGAACACGTCATGTTCCAGGAAGTGAACAAAAACAAGAAGGGCTGGAGCATCTTGACCCAAAGGAAGGTTGGCATTTGATGAGTGTGGGGAGTTTGCCCAGGAACCGAGCTTCAAGCCTTTCAGAGACCTTGGTCAGTCAGCATCTTGGATTCCAATGAACTCTTTACCCTGGAAATGCCTACTAGAGATATATTTTATCTTGTAGTAAAATATACCCACTGCATTTTATTCTCAAAAAAAATTAGGTAAAGGACTATGAAAGGATAACATACTACTTTCAAGATCTAACAATGATAAAATGAAGCTTTAATAGTTTGTATTAGTTCTCCAGAGAATCAGAACCAATAGGCTAGGTTGATAGATAGACAGATAGAAGAAAGGTGAATAGATGGATAGATAGATAATAAAGGATTTATTATGAGGCACTTGTTTATACAATTATGGAGGCTGAGCAGTCCCACGATCTGCTGTCTGGAAGCTGGAGGCTCAGGAAAGCAGGTGGAGTAGTTTCAGGCCAAGCCCCAAGTTCTGAGAGCCAGTGGTGTAAATCCTGGTCCAAGTAAGAAGTTCAGAGAACTACGGGTGCAGATGTCCAAGGGCAGGAGATGGATGTCGTAGCTCCAGTGGAGACAGAAAATATGCCCTTCCTCTTTCTTTTTGTTCTACTTATCCCTTAACCCACTATGGAAAGAGATATTCTCTAATCAGACTATCAATTCAAGGGCCCATCTATTCCCTGAAATAACTTCATGTACACACCCATAAATAATGTTCTACCAGCTCCCTGGATATCCCTTAGCCCAGCCAAGTTGACACATAAAATTAATCATCACATAGTTTTTGAGAGGAAAGTAATAGATAATTTTTCTAGTTAAATTAATGAAAAGTGGTATTTATTGGAAGGCTGGGAGTCAGTTTGCAGTCTACAAGGAAAATTCAGGTCCAGGATGGACAGGAAGTAATCTAGCTCTGGTGATCCAGATAGCAAGATTTAACAATACATTCAGGTCACCACTCCTAAAACATTAGCTCCACACACTTTTTCTGTCCTCTCATCCCCCTGTACTCAAGACTCCAAATCTCAAGGAAGAAAGCTCAACAGATTTGTCCATGAGTCCCCATCCTGGCTAGGTAGGGCAGGAAACCGTGACTGACAGCACCTCAAGGCTACGCGTAATGGGGGAGAGATGCTTCTTCGGATGAAATTCAGTATGCTAGCACCAGAATGAAAGGAGAACAGATGCTGTGTGGCTTCCAAATAATGTCTACTCTAAGAGACAGTACCCACGATTTTCAGTGCTTTGCTCCACAGGGATAATATTTTCTTAAGAACCTGACATGTGCTGCTGATGGAACACTGAACATTTCAGGAAGGAGAGTATTTACTTTAAATGTATTGGCCTTCTACCGAAGTTCAAAAGTCAGAATCATTTTGTTTCTCTGATAACCTTCTTTTACGTTGAGAAGGTCCAGTAAAGGTCCAGTAAAAGGTCCAGAAGGTCCAGTAAAAGATGAGATCTGTGTTCTCACAGGTCAACAAATTAAATTCACACGGCACATCCTACAGCTGACGGTTGAACTTTCTTTCCAACTAAGCCTACAAAGTGGTAAGTTCATTTCTTATAAAATGATGATGTTGATCCCAATGGAATGGAAGGCCTACAAGATGCCATGTCAGCCTTGAGACTATAACCAGATGAATTAATCAGTGCAAAGTCCCTATAAGTTATTAAATAGCAGATTTAAACACTCTCTTTCAATGATGATAGGGCAGTACATCAAATCCAGAATGATCTTAGCTCACCATTATTAACTGCAATTTTATGAACTAGGAGTGAAGCCATCTGTAGAAACTGTGAACCAATCTTTCCTGTCTCAACAGGAAAATGAAAGTTGTAGCTAACTAGAAAGTTCAAGAGATTTACTTGTTTCAACTGAGATTTTTCAGGAGACTCCTTTTCCTCTATGTCACAGCTGTTGGTGTGATTCACTTAATCAACATTAGTATAAAGAGAAATCTTATAGGGAGAGAAAAAGTTCCCTATGTTCTATGGCTCAGGAATAAGGACATTCCATTTCTTGTAAATTCCACAAAGAGATACTTTATTTTTATATGATTATGGCCCATTTCTTTCAGCTCAGGAATAGCATTTAGAGGGAATATACTCTCTAATAAAACGTACCTGCGCTAGGTGTGCACCAGACCATTAGTACAAAAAGGAATGTGAAGAGAGGAAATGAAGACATCAGTCTACAGACATAAATCACTTCAACCATTTTAGCCATTATTTAAGCCTGTTGAAATGTAAATGTGCAGCAAAGACAAAAAGCAAGGGCAATGACAGTAGTTTTGCCAGCGTATAACTTCAAGAAAAAAGAGAAGGGATAACTCCTAGAGGTGTAGTATTAAATAAGGCATCAGGCAATTTCTCCTCTTGAGCTGAATTTCCACACTACTATGGATTCGAAAAGAAACAGCTACCTTGCAGAAGGTAAGAAAGGTGCTTCATGATGTCTAATCTCAAACAACTGACAAGAGGAGAGGAAAATCTGCATTTTAGCTCCTTCATTTGCTGATTTTATTTTCTTTATTATATTTAGAATATTCAGCATTATAGACTGGAAACCAAATTTCTCCCAGAGTTGACAAAAGATATATGTCAACACTAAAACATCCTGAATGTAAATTTCATTAAAATATGTAAAGTTTCTATAAATAAACTCTTTGAAGAAAAAATTCATCAAAAATTATATTCCATCTACATTCAACAAAAAAAAGAAAGATTCCACTCTATACATGTGTCTTACAACTAATTTCTTAGACCACTATATGAAAACTCAGATTGATAAGACAAAGTATTCATACCATAAAAGAGGCATTTGTTTTATACAATAATATACAATTAAGTAAACCAAATCAACGAATGTTTTGATTTCCTGAAACGCAAAGACTTAACACAAATAATATGTCATGATTCTTGTGCCCAAGGAACTTATAATTCAGTTGGAGAAACAAAATATCAACAACACATCCTGTGTGCCAGAGGACTCAGACAAGAGCAAGCTTTTCAACTTTATATGAAATATAGTACACTGTGCACAACCAATTTGGATGGAACTTTTCAGTACCAATCTCTCACACACCAAACCATACGGGTATACCTAATTCCTTAGATAAAGATTTCTCTTAAGATTCAAACAGAGCTTGTTGGTTTGCTATATTTTTAATGGATTTAGCAGATTTCGGCTAAAACAACTGCACTAAAGATTCCCTTGAAAACAGGATTCATTTAAAAATATTAACTTAGATTTCTTACATAGTCTCTTAAAAGAAAAGAACTTTTTGTAAATATTCTTTAACTTATTACCCAGCCTTTTTTCTTAAAAGAAAAAAGAAAAGAAAAACAACTGATGTCCATATTTTAAAATGAGGAAAAACTATAACATGAAGAGATAAAGATACTTAATAAATAGTAAGGGAGTTCATTTTTCCAGGGGAAATTCTAATGTGAATGACTTATTTAGTGAAGAGGGAAAACTGCATTAAGGACTTTTAAAAACAAAATTACAACACAACTTGGAGGCAAAATATATTCATAGGTCATGAATACACTGGGGTGTCCAATATACTGTTAAACCTCTAAATTCTGTAGGCCAACAACCATTAATTAAGAAGCTACCCTCAGGCCTCTGGATTCTAGGACAAATTACCAAGTCTGAGTTCTAAACTCAATTCATCACTTCCTCTCTAATAGAAGAATGTACTCGTTGCTTCAGTTTTACTTAAGGACATCAGTCTTGTCTTGTAGTCCCCTAGCAGCTAGGAGAAATAACTTGTTCTCCTCACTTCACAGGTTAACAATGCTAATTGGAAATCGAATTTAATTTGTAAAAACCCTGAACAGGGAAAAGTTACATGGTTAAAAATTATATATATAATTATATATTACATACAAATAATATACATAGTTATATATAACACATATGTATATGGAACAAAATATTTTATTCCATCCTTCTCTCTGGCCTTCTAACAATACATTTATTGACTTTCTTCTCTTTGTAAGACAACATAGTTGCTTCTTAGGAGAGAATCAGACATAAATAACACTCTAGGTGCCCACAATCAGTGTATATGTGATATTGCAGAGGCTGGTAGTAGTTAAGGAAACTTCACCATAAGCCACCAGATTTAATAAAGCAGAAATGTTAAGTATTAGATTGCTAATTGCTCAAGGGCATGGGTGTATCCAGCTTACTTACTTCTATATTTGAGCATCCAGATAGCCCCTGGAACAGAGCAGATGCTCAAAAATGATATGAATAAATGAAAGAATACGTAAGTAAATTCCAAAGATGATATGATATTCAGAAGTGATATATGATATAAGAAAGAACACATCTACAATTCAGAAAAATCGGGGATGTGGCCGGGCTATAAATCATAAGTAGAGTAGGCAGTAGCATTACAAACTGCTGGAATACTATGGTCTAAAGTGGAGACAGAGAAGTCTGGGGTGTTCAGAGAACAGTAGTTAAGTTTTCCTGGGTAAAGGGTATGTGTGTGACAGTAGGAAATAAACATTGGCTCTATCATGAAGGACTGTTAATACTAGGCTGAAGAGCATATTTGGAAAGTTCTAGGACAAAGAGAAGCTATCAAATGTATCTGGGCTGGGGGTTGGGAAGGCGGACAGGACCTAAAGATGGCAGAAAACTCTGTGCTTTAGAAAACATGTGTGATTTGAGCATCCTTATTTAAATGGATTAGAAGCATATAAATTGAGGGGAAGGGTAGAAAAAGAATGTTGCATCCACAGATGAGAAAGAATGACTTCTGCTACTGGTTGCCAGGACAATGGGAACAAAGGGGCTGGCACCCAAGAGAGTGTTGGCCCCAACGCCTTGGCCATGGACTAGATGGTAGAGGGTAAGAGAAGGAGGAGTTGTCAGAGATTCTAGAAAACCTCAGGGTTGAAACTGGAATGCCTCTGTGTGTGTGTGTGTGTGTGTGTGTGTGTGTGTGTGTGTGTCCCCTTATGTAAATAATCTGTTTCAGAAAATTAGAAAACGCAAATGGCAAAAAATTACTCCAAATCTTAACACTTAGGGGTAGCCACTGTACATCTTTCCTTATATGTTTTATATGTGTACCAAAGTGTATATACACACACTAGTAAATTTAATGAAACTTGATTATGCAATATAATTAATAATGTGCTTTTCTTACTCATAAATTAATGTCAATACCTTTTCAGGTTAACAAATACAGATTTATAGCACCATGTCAATGGCTATACACACAGTACTCCACTACTGAAGTCATAAAATATATGTCAACATTTCCTTACTTTCGGATATTTAGGTTGTTTCCAATTTCTTGCTTTGAAATCTCAGAAGAATACACTACAGCATCTATTGCGATTTCCTTTCAAACGGATTAACCAGAAGCACCTTGTGCATCCTCACACCTTATCTTTGGTTGTCAGGGAACCGTATGCAACGTACTGCACATCAGTGCTTCACTTCATGTTCATAACAGCCATGCTCAGGAAGAAAGTAAAGGTCAGAGAAATTTTAAAAATGAGGTCTAAAGTCACACAGGCAACAGATCACAGAACCAGATCTCAAGCCAGGCATGCTGATCCTAAATCCACGGCCTGTTCACCCTAGACTCTGCTCTGAAATATACTTGAAGGTAGATAACCAATAACCCCTCACCTGCACTCATTATGACAAATAAAATTAAAGGAAACTGAAAAAGTTTGGGGAAGCCTTGTGGATAATGTATATTTACTTTTTATTTTTTAAATTTATTTATTTTATTTTTGGCTGTGTTGGGTCTTCGCTGCGTGCGGGCTTTCTCTAGTTGCGGTGAGCGGGGGCTACTCTTCGTTGTGGGGCATGGGCTTCTCACTGCAGTGGCTTCTCTTGTTGTGGAGCACAGGCTCTAGGCGCGTGGCCTTCAGTAGTCGTGGCACACGGGCTCAGTAATTGTGGCTCACGGGCCCTAGAGCACAGGCTCAGTAGTTGTGGCACACGGGCTTAGTTGCTCCGTGGCATGTGGGATCTTCCTGGAACAGGGCTCGAACCCGTGTCCCCTGCATTGGCAGGCAGATTCTTAACCACTGTGCCACCAGGGAAGCCCGATAATGCATCTTTAAACCTCTAATTCATGTAGTTGGTTTCTCTAAACAGCTGTCTTCAGCAAAGACGTGGTGATTTAAGTGGGAAGGAGGACTTAGTTATGACATTAGGCAAAGATTCAGAAGCCAACTTATCTACAGATTGTAGTGATTAAATAGTTCAGAATGAATTACAACATTGTAATATTGCTGCATTCATATTTAAGAGATAAAAGTTGGAGTTCAGTTCCCATAATAGCCAGTCATTTAAGACACAAGAGAGTTAATCATGTTAATATCTTCCCACTGATGTTGGCTAACTAAAGAAAAAATATGGCTGATGGAGGAGGGAAGTGGGAATTTTATTTTGTTTGCTGATCTTTCTGAAACGAGCACTTGAAAATAAAACATATCACATCAAAGTGTGGGGGGAAAATAACTCCAGCGGCAGAATCAACCATGATCAGATTAAGAAACAGCAATATATTTTTGCATGGCTAATAAACAGATCAAAAACCTGCAGACCTAAGGATATCTGGATGCCAAATCTAACTTTAATTTTCAAATAGCCTTATCTGGTCTTACCATCTCTCCAGCAAGAAAATTACATTACACATAGCCCTGCTTTCTCATATTCAGCAAGTAGCATCCCACGGTCAACCTTAGACGTGACCTTAATTTTCCTTGTTATATTCAGAACTTAAAAAAATTTGTCCCCTTAAATCTTTAAATAGTAGGATTTAGCAAAGAATAAAAGACACCATTCTGTAAAAGCTTGAAGCCAGAAACAAACACAATGTGTTGCAGACATGATGGATACTTCATGCATTGTATTTTTCAACCATAAATTAAATTCAATTGTACTTTGGTGATCAGAAGCCTGCTAGTTTACAATAATAATATTTTTAGTTAAAATTATAAATAAAGCTATTTTTGTAGGTAATCAAATGACACTTAACAAATTACCTGAATTCTTACCATCTACCCCACCAACGGAAAACAACAACAATAACAAAATGCTTAGGGGAGAATTTTAATTTCTCATTTCACATAATGGAGGAAAGTGAGTCAAATATTTTTCCACCCTCTAAGAAGTTTAATGCAACTCCAAGAATTCTGATTACACAAATACACTTACTGCTCCACAAGGCACCCAGACATACGCAATGAAAAGCATTCCTATTTCTGTCTAACCAATTGAAACTACAGTGATTATATGAAATTGGCATTAGTAATAAGAGAAGCTCAATGAATAACTTGAGGGTTAAACAGAAGTAGAGTCTAATTACAGCCCTCTAGTGGCTCAAATATCTAAACTGTTCATTTTCACCAAGACATCTAGTCTCTGTGGTCTGAAGCAATTTTCTTACAACCTTTATCTAAACTTTGCCTACCATATTCAAGTAAACAGGTTGGCTCTTTGGTTCTTTTGCTTTGTTTCTGTAAGGACTCATTTTACAATAACCAATTACTCAGAGTCAGACAAAATAATTTGCACAATTATTTAAATTGTCCAATATTAAATTCAACAAGGAGAGAACTGTGCTTAAATGTAAATTTTATTTGTTCTCTTTTTTAAAATAAGCAGAGATCAGAGAGAAATAGGTTTGTATCATTTCAGATTTCCATAAGGAATAATATATACACTAATTAGTCAATCAAAAATCATTGGCAAAACCATAATATACTGGGGGGGGGGGGTAGGGGTTGGAGAGGAGGGTATTGGACCAAAGCCTGGCAATAGGCTAGACCAGAGAGGCAGATCATAGTGTACTTATTAACCATGTGAAAGAAGTTACTTGAAGGGCAATGGAAAACATAAAACGGCCTTAAACACAGAGAGACCATTATTAGATTCGCCTTTTTTAAAGACCACTCTGGCAGCAGTGTGGATGGGAGAGGCGGAAAGCAGATAGAAGGGTTCTGCAGTAGCCGAAGGAGAAATTTTTTAAATGACAATATGAATGAGAAGAGAAAATGTGAGGATTCGTTGAAATCTACAATTGTCAGGACTTCCTGGTAACTTGGTTCTGGGGATGAAGGAGACAGATGTCAAAGACAGTATGCAACTTGCTGGGTCAATTACCAAGCTCTTTGCTCAGGTGGAAACACAGGAACTGTAGTGTATCCTTCACTTGCTGTGAGTTACATAACTAAATGGCTTTGGGTTTTTTTTAATTACCTTAATTGAAGAAGGATGTCAACCAATGTGGAGGTGTTAGAAGTGTTGGGTTCTAGAAATTGGAGTTAGTATTTCTTGGACTTCGGTTAACTAACATGAATTCCATCATATTTTCTGGTGGGCTTTGGGTGCAGAAGTTAATAGGGAGGAAGCAGCATATTCAGAGTTCTTTCAGTCTCTTAGGGAGACAGTAAGCTGAAGATCTGGAGAGGGAAAACAAGCATAGGGTTTAAATGAAGCTTCATGGCCTTTTATGTTTTAAATTTCAAGTTGTTTGGGGCTTATGGGGAAAGGAAATCTAAGGTTCGTAGTAGGTATAAACGACTCATTCATTTTCTCTTCACCTTATTACAAAGTAAAGAAAATGTTTTGATAAACAAGGCTTTCACCCTTTCCCCACGAGTAAAAATACTGCTGCTTGGAATGAAATGTAACATGTAAAACAGACCTAGAATTCTGCTGATGTCTTTAACAAGGTGATTCACACATTAAACACAGTCTTAAACGGGGTACACAGAGGCTGTGAGGTTTGCAAACAAGCTTGTTTCTATTTTTACACATAATTTACCTTTGTTGTTTCCATAAAGGTGAAAGAATATAAGGAGCAGGCATGAGAAGCAAAGAGAAAATAAATAGGGGGAATGTGTTCTTTTATCAAACCATACTTCAGTTTCATTCAGTAAGGCCCGTATCAACAACAAAAATGCAACAACTGAGATATCCAACATGAATCAAGAGGTATCATGGATCAAAAATACAGCACTTTAAAATATTTCCATTGCAGTATTTATACCACTGGGAATGACACTGTCAAGAGCCAAGTCTTTGGAACCACACTGACCTGTATTTAAAATCTGGTTCTACTCCTAATTAAACAGTAATCTTAGCCAAATCACTTAACATCCTTGAGCTTCAGTTTCCAAAGCTATAAATCAAAAATAATAAAGGCTGCATATACAGTGGATTGCCTACCCAACATCCGTTTTCCCCTTGTTCTTAAGGAACCTCAATTTTGTTCAGAAACCCACCTATTTCATTACAGCCATGCATTTCCAGGGAGGCTGGCTCCATCAACAGTCCCAGGCGTGAAATGAATTCTGATTCGTTTAACCCAATCATGGTGGTTCCAATTGCCCTTACCGGTAATCGTTTTAGACAAGTTTGTGAAATAATTCAGGACAATGAGATGTGAATCTGCTGGAGACTTTTGGTACAGGTTTTCGTTTTGTTTTATTTTGTATAAGGAAAGGTGAGTTGATTGCTTTATTTATTTGTTTATTTATTTATTCACTTTTATTTAGGTTTTAGGTTTTGGGGGATCCTAAGGAAGTTTACAAGTAAAGTTCTTTCCACTTTTGGATGCTGTCGAGTCTTTATGTGACGCCTGAAAGTGGGAAGCCACCTTATGGTCCTAAAGGGAAGTTAGCCTAATAATAAAGTCATGCATCTGACCTAATAAATTAACACAGGGGAAAAAAGGAAACAAAAATCTTATGAGTGTTGTCAAGCAGTTGATTTAATCAACTCTTGAGCCAACCTACCTCTGAAATTGATATGTGAGAAATAAATTACCTTTTTTTTAGGCAAGTTTTAGTTGGAATTTTCTGTTATTTGCAGCTGAAGGCTACTTTGCAGAATGAATAATAATGAATGAAAAGTACTGAGCACCCAATAATAACTACTGTCATTATTACTTTAACCTTTTTTTCTCATAGTCACTTTTTAGGTCTTTTTCTCCCTTTTCTTGACCCTATGGAAACCATCAGGGAATGTGTAGTTTCTTATTCCTTTCTATATTCCCCTACATACCTACAACAGTGTTTATCAACAGTAACTGCTTACAAATATTGTCAAAATGAAATAGAATTGAATCAAAGCATTTTCACACATTGTACTGTAGGGTCTATTAATGAACTAGAGTAGACAGATTTCATTAGCAAAAGAGGGTGTATTTTATAAAGAACAGTATGAGAAAAATCAATGTACTTTTTATTCTAAAGAATGATATATTTTTCATTCTAAAGAGAAAATATAAATTTCCATGAACCAAGTTTCAAATGCTAGAGCAATACTATTTTGAACAAGTGACATTTCTAAAGCACCGAGAAAAAGAAACTCAGATGAGAAAACTTAAAACATGACAATGTCTTTGTAAAACCAAGCCGTACTCTTAATAAAAATTGATAAATATTAAAGACTCATTCAA
This sequence comes from Aethalodelphis obliquidens, assembly GCF_003676395.1. Taxonomy (NCBI): domain Eukaryota; kingdom Metazoa; phylum Chordata; class Mammalia; order Artiodactyla; family Delphinidae; genus Aethalodelphis; species Aethalodelphis obliquidens. The sequence continues at coordinate 17,775,528 of NW_020837966.1, read as the reverse complement.
CTGTTGCCCAAAGTACCATCCTTGATCTTATATTCATATTCCTGAGTGATAGCTTGCGCTTTTTATGTTTTTATGCTCCCTCTTTCATCAGATAACTCCACTCTTCCTTTCTGGCTCCAAGAGTCTCTTTAGGCCTCAATGTGTAACACAAAAGTAAATAAAGTGACGAAATAGAAAACAGCACAGTTAATTTTACCAGTTAGCAAATACAAGCAAGCTCATAAGGAGGCCTTTCTTCCCTCTCTTTTCAGTAAGAGTCAGATATTCATTCATCTTTTTTTCTTTCTTAAGACTTTCTGGATGAATATTAATGTCATAAAAAAAGAAATCCTGTTAACTTCTAGTGAAGTCTAGTGTTGTGCTGAAAAGAGAAAATGGGAAGAAAAGGATCAAGCGTACCAGAAAAATCTTATCTGGGGACAAATCCCAAGCTAACACAGTTTTATATCACTGTAACAGCCAACTAAAGCAGAAGTGTTTTGTTTTCACTAACCTCTAACTAAACTTTAGAATTCCCTTCAATCATAAAGGCAACATCACAATAATTGGCAACAATTGTGATTATGTGAACAACAGAAATCATGGATATTTTCACATCACCTTACAATTGTAACTGATATCTCAAAATGTTGTTTATTTTTATCCCATCATTAGTTACTCGATTTCTGTACTTATTGAATTTATGTGATAAAGATGCACATCTATTACTATATCAACAATTTTTAAATATTTTGATAACTATATGTAATTGATTTCCTTATAATCCTATGGATTTTATTTTGATGCATTTAAAACATGACTCTGAGAAGTGGTTTATAGCCTTCACCAGACTTCCATGGCTCAAAAAAAAATGTTAAGGACCCCTGAACTAAGGAAATGCAAATGAGCAGAACACTTCCAGAAATCTAAAAAGTAAAGGAGGTGGAAGCAGAATCAGCTAAGACTGAACCTCTGCCCCTCCCATCATACAATATGCTACTTATTTCTTCTCAAACAACAAAAATCAAAGTCGATTACACTTTCCACAAACAGCTTTTACTTATTTCAAAAAGATAAATTCTTAAATTTTCAGAAATCAATTGTGCATATGTTTCTCCTGCATATGTTTGATAATTTTGAATCAAAAATATTCTAAGCTTATTTTGGAAAAGTTAATTATATCAGACTTATACCCACCAGGGTAATTCTACCTTCAAAAGAAAATTTTTGAACAAAACTTCTATTTTTATTTATTTATCATTATTATTTTCTTTTGAGGTACCTGGGCCTCTCACTATTGTGGCCTCTCCCGTTGTGGAGCACAGGCTCCGGACGCACAGGCTCAGCGGCCATGGCTCACGGGCCTAGCCACTCCGTGGCATGTGGGATCTTCCCGGACCGGGGCACGAACCCGCATCCCCTGCATCGGCAGGCGGACACTCAACCACTGCGCCACCAGGGAAGCCCAAAACTTCTATTTTTAAATTACAATTCCAATGTGTAACCACGGAAAGGAAAGTAATGGTTTTTTATCTGCAAATTATAGATAGATAATACATATATCTATATGTAGATATATCTGTAGTATATACATCATCAAATATGTACTTTTAAACGTTTGCACATCATTAAAGAGGACATTTCATAGGCGAAAATACTGGAAATGAATTTTGATTTTGTCAAATTTTAAGGTGGTTTAAAAGTGCTATTGCTCAAAGAGAAGAAAAGTCATCCCAATACAAGATATTCCTACATAAAAAATACATAAAAATACATAACAGATATGAAAGACTCCTACATAAAAAAGAAATCACAAGTTTGTGAACTTTCTTTTCTCAATGTCTCTCAAATTAAAGGAGCCAGGCAAACATAGCTTGAACTCCATCTCTGCAATTGCTTCCAGATTCACCCTTATTATAGTTAATAGTGATTAACAGTAAAGTAAGAGTAATTGCATTTACAAGGTGTCAGGCACACTAGTTCAAACTGTAGCTATAAAAGGAAACAAGGCAGGCACAGTGACTACACCGAGAGACTCTGGTTTAGTAAGGCAGGTATTATATAATGTAAATAATCGGTTAAATACAATTGTTAATATTATGAAGGAAAATCATATTGTGTATTATCTCACTTAATTCTTACAACAACTCTGTGAGATAGGTTATTATTATCTTCGTTTCATGAAAAGAAGCTTAAATTCAGAGACGTGGAGTAACTTTCCCCATGTCAAAAGGGGGCCACAAAGATACAAGCGTAACAGGAGAGGCTGAAACATACAAATTTAATTGTAGAGTAATAGCTTTATATTACAGTGGTGTTTAGCTTTCTGAAGGAACACAGTGATTATTTATTCAGCTTTGAAACCATCATGTCTTGAACGTGATAGGTAAAACTTAACTGAATGACAATAAAAATAAATCACTGGACAAAATTTAAGAGGTAAAGAGTGGGAGAACACAAAGTATTACACTCCTACATTCTGCCAGGAAGCCAAAGACAAGATCTGCCAACTGTACATTTTGGAAGAAGGTTACGTTCACCTTCGGTCAAAAAACAGAAAAAAGGTACTATTCTAGTGAGTGAGGTTTGTAACGGAGCAAGCTATGCATGCGGAGGGACAGGGGTAGGCGGGAAATCTCTGTGCGCCCTCTCAATTTTGTTGTGAACCTAAAACTGCTCTAAAAAAGTCTCTTTACATTTTTTTTCCACAATAAACAATGAATAAATAAACAGACAAAGGAAATATTACGTATTATTTAATATCTGATAAGCATCTACTATACGGGTAACAAATACATTGATCTTGAACTCTTTGGTTCTAATCGGCTGTCAGTAACTCCTAGGAGGGCTGTGCTGAAGAGCATTCTGAGTGGGGTAAGGGTAGCAACGCTGTACTGGAGGAGGGGAGAATGACAGGATGCTTGCCAACGATTTGCCATTCCTGGCTACTGATGTTGTGATACTGTGCTAAGGGAACTGTCCTTTCTCAGGAGAATCTCAGAGTGTAGCGGGAGATAAGCTCAAAGAAAGAGAAAAAGCACAGGACACTCTGACAAGTGCAGGAACAGATCTATGTTCAAGATTCTAGGTCAGTCCCAAAAAGGGAGATAGGAGTTCTGCCTGTAGTTATTAGTAACTTGATTTATTAGTTATAATAACAATAACAGTGTAATATATTGCAAGCGGACAATCTGTCCAGCACTGTACTAACTACTTACATGTCTTAAGTCACCAAATTCTCTCAAAATTCATGTGAGATGGCTGCTATTATTATCCGCAAAAAACTGAGAAACAGTTGAGAAAACTGAACTCTAGATAATATAATTAACCTGCCTAAGATCAATACATGGTAGGTGGGGAACCGGAGTGCAAACCTCACATGGTCCAGAGCCCAAGACGTTACCCATTAAAATATGTGAAAAATACTTTTTTTTTTGGCACTGGGTGTGTTTCCTCCAGAGATAAGTAAAATTACTTCAAGGATATTCTTTTCCTTAGTAAGAAGCAAGTAATTTGGAACCACAGTGATTTAAGTTTAACCCACTTAACACTGTCAATGAAACTTCAAAAACATGGATCAGCTATACCAATTCATTAACTCTTGATGTTTGTCACTCTTCAAGGAATTCTTTTTTTGTTTGTTTTTGCTTTTGTTTTCACATAGGTTAACAGACTTTTGCAAGGAAACATACGAAAAGTCAAATACTGATTCTGATAGTTTGCCAACTGGAATTGCAAATTCCAAATACAACTCTATAAAATTCTATAAAATTGTAGGGCAGGATTACGGAAATAAATCACAGGGATTAACAAGTACAGATATCCTGGCCTTGTCACTTTTCCTGCTGCTTAATGTTCATTAAGCCTGTCTAATGAAATAAAAACTATAAATGAAGCACAACATGACTCTAGCTTTCATGGAACTTTAACAAGAACAAGGTAACAGTTTTAAGAGTCAGACCCATGAAAACCAGTCTAATTGGGCTTTAAATCCAAGTTTTATTCAGGATTTTAAAAAGCCACTAGCCAGTATCACTGCCACCCAAAAACATGTAAAGGCCTTTTGTATGAGGGTAGGAAGACTACAGATCAGGGATCAGAAGCAGACTTGTTAATCTTGGAATCATCATGTAAGATTATTAACAGCACGTATATTAACTACTTGATTTTTGACATTTTACACATTCTCTTAAAAAGATATTATTTACTCACCACCCAGACTGAACAGATGTTAACATATGGCCATCTCTGCCTCAGATCCTTTTTCTTTTTTCTTTTAAAAACTAAGTACCACATACTCTTTAATCTCTCTTACTCTGTATGAAATCAGGATTCTAACTTGAATCCCCCTGGAGATTCAGACATTCAAACCCTAACTTTTATTATGATCATAGCTACAAAAGGTCTAACCCAAGCATCAATCCCGTGCAAACACCATGGAGATGGGTGACACAATCATGTCCATCGTACAGAAGAGGTAACCAGCAATAGGAGAGACTGAGATTTGCTAGCTAGTAAGTGACACATGTGGGATTTGAACTGAGCTCTGACTGTCTTCAAGGTCCCTATTCTTTGCATGTGCCTACAGTTCCCAGGAATAATAATGATATCCATCAGTCTCAACAGTAACCATTCCGTCCCAGCTTCTGCCAAATCTAGGCCTATTTATACTGTGGTTATTGAGCATTTACTATGCTCCAGGCACAGTGGATTAAAAACGCAGGCCCACCAAAAAAGAATCAGTCAGAGCACTGCTGATTTTACAAGGCTTCTGCAAATCTATTCCAGTGTCTTCCTTCCTTAATAAAGCTGGGATTCACGGGCATCTCCTGCCACAGGATCACTTATGCTCCCAGCCATCTAGTGCTACTCTCTGTGCCAGGCAAAATGGATTCTATTCCTTGATTATTAATCACCCCAAAAGCCACTGGTGGAGAGAATTCTACCGAGGTTCCCAAGCCATGAACCTCAAAAGCTTTGATGATCAGGATACAGTCAACTGTTTCTTCCATCTCCTGCTCCATTCTGTCTTGTTACCAGAATTAGTCTTGTCAACAGGCCTGTCCTGAACACGCAATTGTTATAAGACTCATCTTCTAATTCCCCCTTTCCCTATTTTGTACTGGTGAGACAATGTTGGCAGGTTCATTTATTTTACAAATATTTACTGAATGCCCTCCATTTCCCTGACACTATTCTAGGCACTGTGGAAGGAACAAACAAAATAGTCATGATGTTTGTATTTTAGTGGAGAATGGCAGACAATAAGCAAACAAGTATATGGTATTTCTGGTGATAAAATGGTTAAGGAGTAGAAGCAGGTAGGGTATAAATAGAGTAGTCAAGGAAGGACTCTCTGATTAGGTAACACCCCAGCAGGGACTAGAATGAAATGAGGGCAAGAGCCACATTTGTATTTGGAGGAAAAGAATTTCCATCATGGTAAATAACAAGTGCAAAGTCTCTGAGTCAAGAGAATTCTCAACGTGTTCAAGGCCAGTGAAGTAGGATGAGCCAGGCTGAGTGCTAAGAGCTAAGGTCAGAGAGGATCAGAGGTCAGATCATAGCAGCCTTTAAATTTTAGCTCAAAAAGAATGAGCAATCATTAGTATGTATAAGTATCATGATCTGACTTATAAAACTTCGGTTGTCAGGATAGGACGTGGGCATTTCGGAATTTGGTGGGAGAACATAACGGATTCCACGGGGTTGGACACATCTTCTTGAATGGTGTGTCTGTCCAAGAGGGCTTCCACACAAGCTGGGACTCGCCATGTGTGGTACACAGGGTGTTAAAGTAGGTCAAGGAGCCACACACGGTGAAATCAACCAAAGTGCTTTATAAAATTGAAGATTCCATGAGGCTAGCTCAGATATGATGAACCAGAATTTCTGTGGCCAGGGCTAAAGAATCTGCATTTCAAACAAGGTACCCTAGTGGCTTACATATACGAGAATTTTGGAAAGCTAATGGGGTCAGGGAAAGCTTGGCAGAGAAGATGATTCTTGAACTGAGTTCCAAAAACAAGAAAGAGTTAACTTATGGGGGAGGGGCAGAGAGCAATGGTGGTCAGGATCCCTCAGGGAGAGAAACCATTATGAATAAATACCTAGATACATAAAATATTATCTGACTTTTAGATTCCCACATGCAATATGACATAACCAAAGCAACTTTTTTTCAACATTTATCCTGTGCCAGGCATATATGTGATCTCATTTTATGACCCCAATCACCATGAAAGGAACTTTAAGAAAAGTGAGAACCAGAGAAATGAATGGACCTATTCAAGATTACTCAGTTAGTAAATGGTAAAGGCAGAATTGAGGCAAATGATGTTTAACTGAAGCATGTGATCTTAGCCATTAGACTGAGGAGACTCAAATAACAAAGTATGAGAGATAATAGAACAGATCAGGATGTCCGTGAATGCCTTTGTATAATAAGCCAAAGTGTTTGAATGTTGACACAAAATCCATGGAGGGTCGTCTTGAAGAAATTTATGCAAGGGAATGATGTAATCAGATGTGAGTTTTGGCGTGTGATTTTTGGCAGCAAGAATATAGGCAAGAAGTAGTGATGGCTGGAATCAAGTTAATGGCAAAGATAATGCCTTCACTCAAATGCTCTAGAAATCAGAGCTTGAGGCAAGGGTAAAGTGCTGATGGCTTACTTGAGAGGTGCATACCTATGGTGGTGAAGGTGAAGAAATAAGGTAAGTGTAGGAGACTGAATAATGACCACCCAACAATATCAGATCCTAATCCCTGAAACCTTGTAAATGTTACCTTGTAAGGAAAAAAGGATATTTTCAGATGTGATTAAGTTAAGGATATTAACCAGTAGAGATTATCTTGGATTACCTGAGTGGGCCCTAAACTCAATCATAAGTGTCTTTATAAGAGACAGGCAGAGGGAGATGTGACACATGCAGAAGAGAAGGAGGGGATGCAACCACAGAGACAGAGATGGGAGTGAAGCAGTCACAAGTTAAGGGCTACAGTCAGCCACCACAAGCTGAAAGAGGCAATAAACTGATGCTCCCCTAGAGCCTCCAGAGGGAGTAAAACCATGCTGACCCAACTCTGTTGCAGTGAAACTGATTTCAGACTTCTGGCCTCAAGAACGAGGAGGGAATAAATTTCTGTGGTTTTAAGCCACCAAGGTTGTAATTTGTTATAGCAGCCCTAGGAAACTAATCCAGTAAGCAAGGAAAGAAGGGATGCAAGGCAGTGTGATGTATTACGATGCCTTACTATGCTGGTCACCACTTCACAAACAACCACATCATGTCATAACAGGCGGGTTGCCATACAGCCCAGGGACTTCTGGAGAAGGTATACAAGGAGAAACAATACTCCAGAGCAGCCCGCTAAAGGACAAAGGGTGAGGAATTTATCTGCCTGTATGCATAATCTAGCCCGTTGACAACTATCTGGAAACCCCCATTCCACACCTCATGGTGTGCATTTCATGTAAATGCAGAAACAGAAGAGCTGCTTAATGTAAACAGGACTCAGCATGCGGTGCAAGAGACCCATGCAAATCTCAGCCTCCAACTCTGATTCTGTCTGAATTGGGAGCTCAGCAGGCGGTACCAGTAAAGGTGACGGCATGGTGACTCATGTGGCAAGAAGAACATTGTCAACAGAAGCTGAGAATGTGTACAAAATCTGCACGGGATAAGGGGTATAAAGATGAAATTATATATTCGGGGATGTGTTGTAGATACAGTCAAGAGGACTTTCTAACTAGTTTGCTATATTGAATTGTAGTTAATCAAATGAGCATCTGAGTCAAGGAGATATGGTTTCAAATCCTAGTTCTACCACCTACTCAAATTATCTACCACCTACTCAAATTATTAAGGATAATTCGATCTTTCAAACTCTCAGTTTCTTCCCATCTGTGAAATGGAAAGAATAATATGCACTATGCAAGCTTCTAATGAAGCAAAATGTGTAAAGCATTTATCACAGGGTTTGGCACAAAGCACTTGGTAAATTAAAAAGTGGAATGATACTCGTTGTCATTATTGCATGGAGTGAGTGAGGCAGAGGAAAGAATATAGGAGGACATTCAGGAGTCTGGCTTGGGCAACTGAGGATATTAGGGAGGGGAGAAAGCTTGACAAGGTAGAAAATGAGAAGCTGACAGACAGCTATATATAGATGGATCTTCCTGGAGCAGCTTCACTGTTTTGCTTGACCACCCAGACCACTAAGAAGAGGGGAAAGGAACTATTCATTGAGTCCCAGCTATGTGTCGGGCACTATCTCACTACTTTACATGTGTTATTTCATTTGTCTTCATGACAACCCTTTGATTTAGGGTGTTTTGCTATGCTTTACAAAAAAAGAAATCTGAGGCATAGGGAACATAAGTTATTTTACCCCAGCCACTCATTTATAAATAGGTAGAGACAAAGATGTCAACCTAAATTCCTCTGATCCCAAAACTGGTGTTCTTACCACCTCCCCCATGCCCCATGATATTCCGCACACATGCTCAAGTATACTTAGAAAACATATTCCCAAGCCAAGTATATTTTTTCTTGAATTTTCTACACATGCAGCATATAAAGGCATTCACATCTATTAAAATATTGCAACTGACAATATCAAGTACTGACAACAACACAGAGCAACTAGCATTCTCATATGCCGCTGACGGATGTACAAACTGGAATTATTTTAGGAAAACTGCTAAGCTTTATTTACCTAAAGCTAAAAATATGCTCATTCTACAACGTAGCAACTCTACTCTTAGATTTATAACCAGTAGAACTGAGTGTTTACGTCCACCAAAATAATACACAAGAGTGTTCAAAGCAGCTTTATTCAAAACAACCAATCACTTGGAATAGCCTCCAAGTCCCCCAACAATAACATGGGTAAATAAATTCTGGTGTAGTCCTGCAATGGAACACTACACATCAGCAAAAAGAATGAACCGCTTGTACACATAAAAACATGAATGAATCTTACCAAACAGGATGGTGAGCAAATAAAGTTAGGTATAGAAGAATATACATCACATAATCCCATTTATAGGTAGAACAGGCAAAAGTAATCTATGGTGACAGAAGTCAGGATAACAGTTACTCTTGGGGGCAAAGGTGCCAACTGGGAGTGGGTCACATGGGAACTGTCTAGGGTGCTGAAAGTGTTCTTTATCTTGATGGACAGTGGTTACATGGGTGTACATAAAAACTTAAAACAATCTGTACACTTAAGATTTGTGTACTTTATTCTATACAAGTTATATCTCAATGAAATTTTAATTTAAAACATTAAGGAGGCCAATGAAACCAGCCAGCAGGCCCTCAATCATCAACCTCTGATCAAAACCAGTTCTGTATTAATCAGATCTGTCTCACCCTTTCATCCCCTACACCTGGCACACAGTAGTAGAACTCAACAAGCATTTATGTAACAAGTGAGCACATGCCTAGGGCAATAGGCAAGTTCCCACCCACCATTAAGTACATCCCTCTCGTTCCTCAGCTAAACCACAGACTGTGGTGGCATCACGCTCTGCAGCTCAGGAGGTGGTGGGACCAATCCCCAGACCTGGCCATACCTTCATTAGAAGAAATAAACCATAAAACCAAGCAGCAGTTTTGCAGTATGACACAGAAGTATTGCTTGCATTAGGCCAATTTTCCACTTATGACAGCAGTAATAGCACTAAAAGCTGATAAAAGCGGTCTGTTCGTTCCGAGATCAGCTCTTATGGCTTATTCTAAATATTATCAAGTGAATCAAGAGCCGCCATTACAGTGTCTAAAAAGCCTTCATACCTTGTAAGCAATCTGACAAATAATCATCAGCGTGCTTGTGTGAGGCCAGGACTGAGGGAAAAAAGTCAGCAACTGACATTCCCGTTTACAGAAGTCATTAAGGTAATTTTGATTAGTTTCGGAATAAACAAAATGGATTTCATATGTAAAGTCATATACCACTGCTTTCAACAATTCCAGTATTTTTAAAAATCTTATTTCCAGGCACTTGAAGACATGGGCTACTTAAGTTGTTGAAGCCTTCTCAGGCCTTATGAGGACAGAAGGAAGTTCAATAAAACTGCTGAGGGCTCAGTCAGTCACAGTGGCTCAGCCAATATTTCTCACGTCTCATTTTAAGTAAATTTCAATATTTCTGATTCCACTAAATTTCAGATTTGGTGATTATTCACGCATGCTATGCTCAAAATAACTTGCTTCTAAGGAGTTTCTTAAGAGAAAATAAATAAGTCCAGTAAAAACCAAGCTATGTTTAGCTTGTTCATGTGAGAACTTCTGGATTACAGTTGAGGACATGAACTTTCTGGAGGATAATTTGACAAAATTACCATCTACCGGATCAGGGGTTGGTGAAATTTTTCCGTAATGGGCCAGACAGTCAATATTTTCAAATTTGCAGACCATATAGTCTATGTCACAGCTATTCAACTGCCATTATAGTGTGACAGCATAGACAATATATAAATTAGTGTCACCATGTTCCAATAAAACTTTATTAAAAAAAAAAAAAAGAGGTTGCATTTGACCTCTGGTCCATAGTTTACCAACCTCTGCACTAGACTGTAAGATCCCTGTCATAGGGCTAAACCTGCTTTATTCACCATAGTATCTCCAAGTGGGTGTTGAGAAGAGCACAAATTAGATATTTGGTAAATATTTACTAAATAAATATTGAATGAATCATAAGCCTTAAAATTCCATATAATTCATTCACCAACCACCTCTAGACATTACCCTAAGAAAATAATCAGAGGTGAGTATAAGTATTTTGCTATGCGTACTTGTCACAATATTTGTTTACAATAACAAGATAACAGAATAACACAAATAACCAATAATAGGGGAGTGGATAGAAAAATATGTATATTAATAAGATGGAATGTTAATTACTCATTAAAAATGATGATTTGGAAGAACAATATTTAACATTTTTTAAATATCTTCAAATGCATGAAGTAAAAAAATTTATTAGAAAAAAGTATTTTTCATTAAATATTTATTGAACACCTACTATATACCAAACACTATTCTAGACACTGAAATACGAGAGGAGCAAAACCAGCAAAAATCCTGTCCACATAGAGGACATATTATCTTAAATAAGTATGGTTGTACTATCAAAAAAAAGTACATATAATATTTTTAAGTTTGAAATGTTCTTCATCAAAATATTTTTAGAAATTAATTGTCAGGGAATAAACTCCTGAGTAATTTTATCTATGACATTTTGATTAAGAATACTAAACAAAGTTGATTACTTAACATGAATGGTATCAATAATAAATAATCTGATTTCAAGTAATTATTGCCTAATTAAACACTGATGGGGTAAGACATAACTTCTAGAATTTTTTAGCAGAAAAGTACCTATTTTGAAAGAAATTTATTTTATTCACCAAGCCCTCATATAGCGTGCATATATATGTATATATACACACACACATACATATCTTATGCTAGACACTGCTCTAAGTACTTCACAAATATAAACTTATTTAATCCTTGTAACAACCCTATGAGGTAAGTATTATTATTATCCCTAATTGACAGATAAGGACACTGACGTATGGGAGGTGGGGTAAGCGACTTACCCAAGGTCACAAAACTAACCAATGGCAAGGCCAGGGTTTAAACGCAGCCTGTACCATTCCAAGGCCTGTAGTTTTAATCATCATGAATACTATTTGGAAACGCAATATATAAAATAAGTAATAATTTTTTTAATATCCACTTTCTTTGTAAGTTAAAATTTCGAACATTGATATAATAAGATCAGTTAGAATGATGAGGCATTTCTGTTAACTATGGGAATTTTTGTTTGGAAGTTATGAGTGACAGCTGCAGACTTATATCACCCTGAAGAGGCAGCTTATTTTTGCAGTTTGCTTTGGAAGACAAAGTACTGAGACTCTTCCTCCTTACAGACAAATGATAATAGATTTTATTCTCCCTTTTTATATAACTTATATTGCAGAACAGGCAAAAATCTTGAACGAAACTAACCCAGAGCTTACAGGAGGAATAGTAAAAAATAATTGGGTTTTAAAGTTAAATCACTAGCAACATCTAATAATTTTTATAACATTCCTTAATGCATATTCAATTTGGAAGTTCCTAAGTTCTTTACTCAGTTTAACATTAATTATTTCCAGAAAATACTTTGCAAATGTATCTTATAACACCAAGCTGATGAATAATCTCATTGAAAAATTATATATCAATGCTCATTTCTGTCAGATATTCACTGTTTTCCAAGAGTTAAATTTATTTTGTTGAATATGATGACTCTAAACCTTGTTTCATTTTCATCGATCATAATTTATCTGCAATCAAAAGCACCAAAATATTATAACCCGAATTGCCTAATTGAACTCCCTGAGATTTAAATAATCAGCTCTCTCTCCCTCTCTCTCACTACACACATACACACACCCCACATGCAGCTATTTCTTCATTTTAATTATAATATTTATACCAACCTCTTGCTCTGAAAAAGCCAATAAATTTTGGTATCAAAAAGCAAATTCTGGACCGCTCTGCAAATGTGACTACTAACCAACTCTGAAAAAGCTACCCTTTAAAAAACTATGATCAAAAAAAAAAAAAAAAAACTATGATCAATTCATAATGCCTGCCATTGGCACAATAAATGGAGAATGGCAACGTATGTGTGCCAAGTATTTCTAAGGCTTGCCTTTCTCCCCTGACACTAGCAAAATGCTCTTATAACCAAAAACAAGACACCTCACTTCTTTTTAAAAAAAAAAAAGATCCTCCTAACACAGACTTTACACAAGGATTGACTTTTTCCCAATTAGATGATACTATTGTATTATCTGGAGTTCGCTGTTTTAGGGAGGATTTTTCTGGAGCATCTCCCGGGTGATGGCAATCATCCTAAATTACTCCTGGAGAGAAACAATTCTGTGATCTCATCCTGAAGCTTTTAAGACTTCCCTTCGGATTAAAGGTCTTAGCATCTCATCTTTAAGAAGAAAAGCGAGGTGATGAGTACTATATAAACACATATTTTCTTGAGAGTAATCTTCAGAGAAATTGTGGAGTCGAGTAAGTTTGAATGAACTCGCTGGGTTTAGCACACTTGTTATTCTACCTCTGGGACAAGCATTCACATCTGCATGAAACCTCATGCATACCTTTCATGTCTCCCTGATCACCAGGGTAAATCTTAGATTTGCCAGTTCTCTTAGGATTTTATTCATCTTCCTTTTACACATAACCTTTCTCATACAAAACTCAGGCTGGACTCCCTTTGGCAAAAGGGAGCCAGGAGTGTGACAAAGAATCTATGAAGCTAAATGAGGAGGGAGGTTATTATGTGACCTGGATGGAGGCCTTCATGGCACCAATTAGAAGGCACGTGAGCAGGAAGGGCGCTTTGGAGAGCTATTGCAGAATGTTACCTGCTGGCTGTCTCTTTTAGTTATTTATTTGAGTGATCTCCTCTGATCTCTTTTGCATTTCCTTTCCTTCCCAAAATCTTGCTGAAAGAAAATTCTAACCCGGTGACCCAGGAAACATTCATTTGTGCTTTTCAGTGAAAACTTGGAGGAAAGCATGGAAGAATTTAGAGGAAGGATAATAGGGTTTTGGTATTTCAGCATTGCTACATAGTCTATCTAAACTCACAATGTGCTGAGAAGTTTTTTTACAAAGTTGAACATAAACTCACCATACAACCCAGCAATTCCACCCCTAGATATTTACCCAAGAGAAGAAATGAAGATATATGCCCACAGAAAGGCCTGCACATGAGTGTTCACAGTAACTTTCTTCCTATTAGCTCCAAACAGGAAACATTCAAGTGACCATCAGAGTAGAATAGATAAATGAATTGTGGTTTATTCATACAATGGACTACACACCTCAGCATTACAAATGAATGAACTCAGCAAAATGGATCAATCTCAGAAACATTATGGTGAGCAAAAGAAAACAGCCACAAAAGAGTACACACTGTACGGCTCCACTTACATTAAGTTCAGGAAAAGGCAGATTTAATCTATACGGACAGAAAACAGATTAGTGGTTCCCTGGGGCTGGCTGGTGGGGGGCACGGAACTACAAAGGGGAATGGGGGAGCTTTGGGGGAGGTGGAAATGTTCTGCATCTTGATCATGGCGGTGTTTTCATTTGCCAAGATCCCAACACACACATAGAAGAGGTACCCTGTATTACATATAAATTATACTTAAACAAACTTGACCAAAATAAATGTGCTGAACAACCCTTGGCTTGTGATGGGGATTGTCATTCTTCCTTTAAAAAATGTGATCAAACCATTACAATTTTAACCAATGTCGTGCAGAGGTAGCATGGCACTCTTTTGTGCCTTTTGATAGGATTCTCACTACAACACAGCTTCGGCGAGTGTGGGTCAAGAGGCTGAGATTCAAGGGTCACCCCTGCCCCCAACTCTCTGTGAGGCCTCCTTAGATGGGTCAGTTACTTACAAAGGTCTCAGTTTTCTCAGCTGTAAAATGAAGGTAATGGACTAGGCCAGAATTTGCAAAATGATGGGCTATGGGCCACATCTGATCAAATTTGCAGGTCCAGTGCAATGTAATTTTTGCAGTGTAATTCTTGTTAAATATTTGAATTAATTACCAATATTTAAACATCAGAAACTTTTCATAGAAAGTTCAGACTTCTGGCTTCTTTGAAAAGCAAGTATCTGATGACACTTAATCTGCACCCCAAACGGCACCAGTTAGCTGGAAAGGATTAACCACAACTCCATTTAGCCATGCGTAATACTCTCCAGTTCGCCTTGCCTTCTCCCAGGCCCTTTTCATGTCCCCTGGTCATGTTGAGTTTGGAAATCCTAAGCTAGATTAATGATGAATAACTGGTGCCCTCAAGGTGTGAACAACTTCCCAGCTCTGAGAAATGACCTACGATCTAATTTTAGGAATAAAATTGCAATGTATGAAAAATTAGCCCTGCAAAGCCACTCACTCAGGTATACACAAAGAGAAAACATTCACAAGCTGTGAAATTCCAGGCAACCTTTTCCAAACACTGGAGTAGGACTAAGGTAGCAGCCTACATGTACCAGAGAAAGTTTCAATAATTAAAACAGCCCAAGACCTACAGTATGATAATCAGCCACTGATCTACTAGTGACTGAAACAAACATTTAGCCCTGAAACAGATCCTGCATTCATATGGGACTGCTCTGCGTTTTTCCTTTTTTGGTTTGTTTTCTTGTTTAATTTATCATTTGGGGTTCAGGACTATATATTCTTTTTTTTTTTTTTTTTTTTTAGGACTATATATTCTTTATAAAATTATTGGAAGCTGTGCTTATTTATTTTCCCTGCTTTAAATATTTTATAAAGCGCTGGAATTAATAGTTGTACCTTAGAAATTTGAAAGGAATCATCCTTAAAATCAACTAATAGTTGAGACTTCAACCACTTTTTCCAAAGCTCTTAGTCTATTCTGTTTGTCTATGTTTTCCAAATTTTAAAATAATCTAAAATTTCTAATTTATTTGTATAACTGTGTGGTTTGCATTACTATATTTCTCAGAACTTTGTGTTCCCTGGAGGAAAAATAAACTCTCGGATTCATTTATCCTTGCATTCTTGTCCAATTCTTATTTCTCATTCAACCTGTTTCCCGTTTCCTCTCTTTCCCTTAGGATCATTTTCTTTTTAAATTGTCTTGAGTTGTATACTTACATAAGTAACTGTCACTTAAGCGTAGTAATTTTCCTTAAGTTTATATTTGACTCGTGCTTTAAACTGGGATATTTAGTATCACTGCCTTTGTTTCTGAACACAATATAATTGTGTTTTGATTTCTTCTTTGTCCTAATAACAATTTGGAGAATAATATTTAAACTTCCAATTGGCTAGGCATATCTTTTTACAATTGTCATTAATTCCTAATTTTATTTCACTATAGTAAAATATGACCTGTATGTTTTCTACTTGAGGAATTTATTGGTATTTTCTTATGACCTACCATGTGATAGGGGACTACCTTTTAATTTTTTGAAATACCGAATGTGGATATTTCAAACAAATATTCCACAAATGTTTAAAAAGAATACGTAAGTTTTATTACTCCATCCTTTATTTCCTTTTTATGCAAAAATATATGTATTTTTTAACCTGTGACAGACTGATAAAAGGATATTACGATCTCCCACTATAAAAGTATTTTTCTCAATTTCTCTTTATCTTTGAGCTTTGTAATATACAGGAAGCTGAAGTCTTCTTCTGGTTCAAAAGAGAGCACCATGTTTTAATCACTTCCATCGTAAATTATTAATAGTAGGCATACATGATATGTGCTTCAGAAAAAAATAATTCTCATATATTGAGAGTTTATAAATTCACTGATACTAAATATTTGGTAATAATACCTTAATTTCTTTGGTAAATGAGAGAAAAACATTTCTGAAGCAAATTATCACATGTAAAGTGGATACTACATTGAGATATTCTCTAAAGGAGTTACTAGAATCAATAACTTTTTTTTTCAATTGGCTGCAGAGGAGCTGGGACAGACACTGAGAATTTAATCGTTTGAAAAAGAATGCTTAGAAATTAGAACCAAAGCTCAAATTCCCAAGTCTACTTTTCAGAAGTTGAACTAAAATCTATTGTTTAGATTATCAAAACAATAGATTGTTTTGATAGTCTAAAATTATTATCAAAAATCTATTGTTTTGTAGATTTTAGTGTACAGGTCATACACATATGTCCTTAACTTCATTCCTCAGTATTCTATGGTTTTTGATGCTATTGTAAGTGGTATTTTCTTCATATTCATTTTCCAATTCTCTCTCTCTCTCCACTCCTTCCTTCTCTCTCCCCCGCTCTGCCTCTACCTCCCTACCTCCATTTTACAGCTCGTCTACGATTCCTTTTTCCTCTTAGCGATACTCTCTCCTGCCACAAACAGGTTCTCTCTAGGAGGGAAAATGGCCACTGGCATTGCTAAACCTAATTCCTTAAAGGTCATGGTCCCAAAGGAAAAGATTCTTCCCTGTTGATTCCATCAAGAAATTCCCCAGGAAGTCTATTCTTGAACTGCCCTGAGTGACCAAATGCAACAGGTTTTAAGAGATTAGGAAGTCTGCCAAGGAAACCCCTTTCCAATACTGAGTGGGCGGGGGCACGGGGGGAGGGGTATTCAGAAGACAAAAAGCAGAGTTAACCAATTCCTAACAATAATCATAACGTATGTTATCAAATTACCTTCAAGGAAAGTTGTGCTGGTTTACCCTACCATAAACACTGTACAAATATCCTCTCTCCTTTTTCATTCTATGCTTTAATGTTGATTTTTCACCATCATATCTGTGAATTTTATAATACTGACCAGATACTCTCCCCACCCCTGGCCATGTCCTTCTCTCATTTGCTTAGTCACAAAGTCTGGCTTTTCCTTGGGCTTCACAGTGGGGACAAACTTTAATCCATTTCCCAAGGAACTGAAAGCAACTGCTAAATTCTAAGTATCCATCTACAGAAGTTCATTTAAGTTTCCAGTTGCCAACATAGGGGAAATAGCCTATCTACTCTGAATTGCAGTGTCAGTGTGATAAAACATGTTTAGAAGCTCTCAACTTGAAAGTAAGTGATTAATAGGGAAATTTCTCACAGTCAGAATAAACTAGAGGACCAATACCAATAATATCATTCCACCCTTTCCATTGCTTCCCCCTACTTCTGGAAAAGGAGGGACATATTTCACAACTTTAGGCCCTACTGAATAAGGCATAATTTACTTTACTGATGGAACAGAAAATGGCAGCAATTTTCCAATGTTATATTAATTTCATTAGTCACTAGGTTTCCAACATTTAGAAGAACTAATTGAACAATGGGGTCCTGAGACCCTCAAAGAGTGAGTATACCACCCTAAATTAGAATTGGGATTACAAGCTTTTAATAGTTACAGTTTACCATCAGCATCCTATCTTTTTTTTTTTTTTTTAACATCTTTATTGGGGTATAATTGCTTTACAATGGTGTGTTAGTTTCTGCTTTATAACAAAGTGAATCAGTCATACATAAACATATGTTCCCATATGTCTTCCCTCTTGCGTCTCCCTCCCTCCCACCCTCCCTATCCCACCTCTCCAGGCTGTCACAAAGCACCGAGCCAATATCCCTGTGCCATGCGGCTGCTTCCCACTAGCTATCTACCTTACTACGTTTGTTAGTGTGTATATGTCCATGACTCTCTCTCGCCCTGTCACAGCTCACCCTTCCCCCTCCCCAAAACCTCAAGTCCGTTCTCTAGGAGGTCTGTGTCTTTATTCCTGCCTTACCCCTAGGTTCTTCATGACATTTTTTTTTTCTTAAATTCCATATATATGTGTTAGCATACGGTATTTGTCTTTTTCTTTCTGACTTACTTCACTGTGTATGACAGACTCTAGGTCTATCCACCTCATTACAAATAGCTCAATTTCGTTTCTTTTTATGGCTGAGTAATATTCCATTGTATATATGTGCCACATCTTCTTTATCCATTCATCCGATGATGGGCACTCTTTTTTTTTTTTTAAATAAATTTATTTATTTTTTTTGGCTGCGTTGGGTCCTCGTTGCTGCAAGCAGGCTTTCTCTAGTTGCGGCGAGCGGGAGCTACTCTTTGTTGCGGTGCGTGGGCTTCTCATTGCTGTGGCTTCTCTTGTTGTGGAGCACGGGCTCTAGGTTCACGGGCTTCAGGAGTTGTGGCACGCGGGCTCAGCAGTTGTGGCTCGTGGGCTCTAGAGCGCAGCCTCAGTAGTTGTGGTGCACGGGCTTAGCTGCTCCGCGGCATGTGGGATCTTCCCGGACCAGGGCTCGAACCCGTGTCCCCTGCATTGGTAAGCAGATTCTTCACCACTGCGCCACCAAGGAAGTCCAGTATCCTATCTTAAAAAAACCTTAGAGATTAGTTTATACACTGGATCATTATAGAGAGGGTTAATAAGAAGTCCAAACCATGTCTCTCAAACGATGAGCACATTTCTATATGACTCAGAGAACCTGTAACAGAGATACATGTTATCCTTTTCCTTTTTTTTGAATTTCATTTATTTTTTTATACATCAGGTTCTTATTAGTTATCTATTTTATACATATTAGTGTATATATGTCAATCCTAATCTCCCAATTCATCCCACCACCACTCCCATCCCCCTCCTGCCACTTTCCCCGATTGGTGTCCATACATTTGCTCTCTGCATCTGCGTCTCTATTTCTGCCTTGCAAACCGCTTCCTCTGTACCACTTTTCTAGATTCCACATATATGCGCTAATATACGATATTTGTTTTTCTCTTTCTGACTTCACTCTGCATGACAGTCTCTATGTCCATCCACGTCTCTACAAAGGACCCAATTTCGTTCCTTTTTATGGCTGCGTAATATTCCATTGTATACATGTACCACATCTTCTTTATCCATTCATCTGTCAATGGGCATTTAGGTTGCTTCCATGTCCTGGCTATTGTAAATAGTGCTGCAATGAACATTGGGGTGCATGTGTCTTTTTGAATTATGGTTTTCTCTGGGTATATGCCCAATAGTGGGATTGCTGGGTCATGTGGTAGCTCTATTTTTAGTTTTTTAAGGAACCTCCATACTGTTCTCCACAGTGGCTGTATCAACTTACATTCTCACCAAGAGTGCAAGAGGGTTCCCTTTTCTCCACACTCTCTCCAGCATTTGTTGTTTGTAGATTTTCTGATGATGCCCATTCTAACTGGTGTGAGGTGATACCTCAACGCATTGATTTGCGTTTCTCTAATAATTAGTGATGCTGAGCAGCTTTTCATGTGCTTCTTGGCCATCTGTATGTCCTCTTTGGAGAAATGTCTATTTAGGTCTTCTGCCCATTTTTGGATTGCGTTGTTTGTTTCTTTAATATTGAGCTGCATGAGCTGTTTATGTATTTTGGAGATTAATCTTTTGTCCATTGATTCGTTTGCAAATATTTTCTCCCATTCTGGGGCTTGTTTTTTCATCTTGTTTATAGTTTCCCTTACTGTGCAAAAGCTTTTAAGTTTCATTAGGTCCCATTTATTTATTTTTGTTTTTATTTCCATGACTCTAGGAGGTGGGTCAAAAAAGATCTTGCCGTGATTTATGTCAAAGAGCATTCTTCCTGTGTTTTGCTCTAAGAGTTTTATAGTCTCCGGTCTTACATTTAGGTCTTGAATCCATTTTGAGTTTATTTTCATGTATGGTGTTAGGGACTGTTCTAATTTCATTCCTTTACACGTAACTGTCCAGTTTTCCCAGCACCACTTATGGAAGAGACTGTCTTTTCTCCATTGTATATCCTTGCCTCCTTGACACATGCTATCTTGATTCCCAGAAAGTGGCTTTATTTTTACCAGCAGCAAACAGTTTATAATATAATTGCTTTAACACTGCCATCTGAATTACAAGGACCCGCCTCAAAAAGTTGTTCCTTACACTAGGGGAAACTAATAGATAAATTTCTTTGACCTTGTTGGTTCTTGCCCCATCACCTAGAACCCTGAATTCTCATTACTATTTGCACTAAAAATGAATTCCGGGTGGTATTATTACCTGTAAATTGGTTCAATTCTAATGGGGAGAGAAAGGGATAGATCCTGATTTTAAATCACATATTTACAATTTTTACCAATTCTCCATGTAATTAAGATTTTTTTCCCACAACATGTTCAGGATCCACAATTTACACATAACCAAGGAGTTAAAGCAATTCCCAAAGCGACAGAGGCTTCCGCCAATTGGTGTGTGTTTGTCCCAGTTCCCAGTGTTCAAAGGGTACCTAAGGCAAGTTGAGGAATAGGACTGCTTATTTACTCCTGAATCACAGAACCAACACACTTGTTCCATATCTGCTTATTATGAACCAAATGTCAAGAACAGCTTAGACTCGTCTATGGCCCTTTTATTTGTGTGCCTGGTGACACCCATAAAATCACAAAGTATTTTTCATAGTTTTGTTTTATAAAAAAATGTATCAGTCATTAGTATAATCGACTCTTTATCCTGTAGTTTAGTAAAATTTTTAAATTTCTTTTACTTTTCTTGTAATGACATATCTCAAAATAACTTCCTTGATACCAAAGACGCAGCATGGTTTAAGAACCAGTTTACTATTTTGTTAATTGAACTATTTCCCTTTAATTGCTCCATTACTTTCATCTGCACTTCTTTCTTCTTCAAGCTGGTTCCCCAATCATTCCAAAAATTACTACAGTCCTCCCTCAGTATTAACAGGGGATTGGTTTCAGGGACCCGGCAGACACCAAAACCTGCCAATGCTAACGTCCCTTATATAAAATGGCATAGTATTTGCATACAACCAACCTATGTACGTCCTCCCATATACTTTAAATCATGTCTAGATTACTTATAATACCTAACACAATGTAAATGCTATGTAAATAGTTGTAAATACAGTGTAAACTCTACATAATTCAAGTTTTGCTTTTTGAAAAGTTCTGGAATTTTTTTTTCCAAATATTTCCAACTCACGGCTGTTTGAGTCCGAAGATGCGAAACTCATAAATACAGAGGGCTGACTGTATTATAAAACTATAGGAAACAAGCTAAATGCCATATTACTGGTCAAATGCAGAGGAATATTATAAAATCATTAAAGAAAATGTTAAAGTAGAAAAAGGGTAAAATA
This sequence comes from Aethalodelphis obliquidens, assembly GCF_003676395.1. NCBI lineage: Eukaryota > Metazoa > Chordata > Mammalia > Artiodactyla > Delphinidae > Aethalodelphis > Aethalodelphis obliquidens. The sequence continues at coordinate 17,753,861 of NW_020837966.1, read as the reverse complement.
AAGACCACTGCATATAATAAGCTCTCATTTTTAAAATAAAAATGAGGGCTTCCCTGGTGGCGCAGTGGTTGAGAATCCGCCTGCCTATACAGGGCACACGGGTTCGAGCCCTGTTCCAGGAAGATCCCACATGCCGCGGAGCAACTAAGCCCATGTGCCACAACTACTAAGCCTGCACTCTAGAGCCCGCGAGCTGAGCCACAACTACTGAAGCCCACGCACCTAGAGCCCGTGCTCCGCAACAAGAGAAGCCACCGCAACAAGAAGTCCGTGTACTGAAACGAAGAGTAGCCCCCGCTCACCGCAACTAGAGAAAAGCCCGCGCACAGCAACAAAGACCCAACACAGCCAAAAATAAATTAATTTATAAGTAAATAAATAAATAAATAATAAAATAAAATAAAAATGGGAAGTGCTAGGGCTTCCCTGGTGGCCCAGTGGTTGAGAGTCCGCCTGCCGATGCAGGGAGCGCGGGTTCATGCCCCGGTCCGGGGTTGGGGGGGATCCCGCGTGTCGCGGAGCGGCTGTGTCTGTGGGCCATGGCCGCTGGGCCTGCGCGTCCGGAGCCTGTTCTCCGCAATGGGAGAGGCCACAGCAGTGAGGGGCCCGCGTACCAAAAAAAAAAAAAAAAAAAAGGGAACTGCTATATATGCAGAAATCACGTAAAGAAAAACACAAGAAACTACCCACAATTTAACTACTATGGGGCGGGAAGTGACTGAACATCTCCATTGGGTAGAGTGATTGAGTGATGATAGGACTTCTAATTTTCACTTTGTAATCTCAAAAAACAGACTATCTTTTTCTATCACTGTGATAAACTTAAGTAATGAACTTCTTTGTAATTACTGATTTCATAGAAGAAAATTGCTTTCCACATTTTGGTTTTTAAGTGCAACTACGTTTGCCACTTCACCACTGGGGAAAATAGACTTGTATTTATTGTTCCAAAGACTTCTACGTGAAAATTAATTTTCTCCAATGTTTAGCAGAAGGAAAGCCCCAAAAGAGTTTATTTTTCTTCTATATCCTTTGTATCTAAGATGGATTATATTATTTCAGATCATACTCACATCTGTTTATAATAATGTAAAACTTGTATAAAACAAAATAATAATTGAGAATAATTGCACAGACTGAATAAAAATAAGCAATTTTTGAATGTTTGGGGTTGAGCTTTTTAAAAAAGGATTCTTTTAAGTAGTCTTAAAATATGACTTTAATTTATCCATTAAATCCAAGAGAATTCAAAAACAGGCATTACAGCTGTTAAAATCATGCAATTGACACTAATGTTTTATCATTACTATTTAGCATACAATTTTTTGTGTGTAATTGGAACTAGGTTTTGTTATGTATAATTACCAAAAAATTTTAATGCTCTGAAAAGAATATTAAAAATATAAACATGCCTACTAAATTCCTGCTATTTGAATCAAACTATACAGATTCATAATGAATCTTACCTCTGTATTTGTTAACCCTCTTCTTTAATTCTACCGAACTAGCTCCATTTTACCAATGAGCAAAACAGAAAAGCTTCTGGATTTTGTTTTGTTTTTAGATGTGATTGTGCATTTTAATATATTTAAATATTTTCATCTCATGGAACAGAATGTTTCCTTTTAGGTTTATTTGATGCGAGAATTTCAAATTTCTCTAAAATGGGTTATGGCATAGTGTTGTTGGATGTTTTATGTTACCTCACTTTTCTGCTGTTTTTTTTTTTTCTCCTTAGCACTTATACCCATCCAAAATATTTTTCATTTTACTTATTTAATTTTTTATGGTCTGTTTCATGAACCAGAATATTAATCCCATGAAGATTTCTGTTTGTTTTGTTTACTATTGTATCTGTAGAATCTAGAATAGTTTTGGACACATAGTAGGTGTTCAAAGACAATGCAGTGCCTGCATGACAAAACTAGTTAGAGCCAAATACCCACCTCCTATAAATGGGGTACATGTTCTCCAGTTTACCAGGCATGTCCCATTCCTATCACCTGGCCCACTTTATTGATTTATGTTCTTCGCCTGTCTTTGCTTAAGTTTTGAGATTGAAACACTTGAATTATACTTCTAACCTATTACTCTCTAATCTACCTTAAGTGAACTACTTAGTTCAATAACCCATTTGCCAGCTATTACTATAATAGCTTATACCCTCAGTTAAGACTTGTCCCCTCCTCTACTACCCATTAAAAAAAAAGGTCACACATTCATGCAAATGAAGTAGCAGCACCTGTGAAAGGCTTATGGACCACTGGTACGTGCCACCATAATCCAGTGGACAATTACAGCATATACTTTAAACCTACGTGATATACTGGGTAAGAATTACACCCAGACTGTGTGTAGCTCCATTTCAAAAATTATTTTGAGCCTGTAAAAATCTTCTATTTTGTTCTATTTCACCAAGAAAGAGGTTTGGGCATTGATCACTTACACATAACTCATAAATTTATTGAAATGTTTCAAATCTGTACGGAGCTGAAGTCAAACAACTTTAAAGGTAGCACAGAACCAAAAGACTTAAGAAAAGAGTAGATGTCTTCCTTCACCTGCTCACCTATGCAGAATGTTGTTTTGAAGACACAGGTTAAGGAACTATAATCGGACATAGTGTCTCAGTCAGACACTGCCATAATAATACTATGTAACAAACTACCCCACATATCAGGGTCAAATGTCAATGAGCATTTATTTCTTGCTTGTGTATCTATGAGTCAGCTACAGTTTGGCTAATGTAGGCTGGGTACAGTAGGGCTTAGCTCAAAGCTGTACGCTGGGTCCCGTTTTGCCCCACATGCCTCTCATCACTCGTGGACCAGCAACTTTTAGGCATGTTATTCTCAATGCAAAAGGCAGGAGCCCGCATTTGCAAGCACGCTGCTCACATCTGATTCCTTATCTTTGCCAGTCAAGTCACAGTACTAAACTCTCGATGTACACTCCACCACCCATCATGAGCCAGAGCAATGTTCTGCAGGTAAAATACTTTCTTAGGGGAGTGAAAATTTTAGACCGATAAATCAGTCTAAATATACCCACTATTATATGAAAGTAGAGACACGGTATATCTATAATCTGAGACCTCAGTATACATAGATAAAATAAAATTTCAGATGGTGCCCTTATTAATGGCAAAGATGAGCCACCAACTTAGAATATGAAGGCTGAAGACTGTGGTAAATGACTTTACCTTCTGGACATTAAGTTCTAAGAACTCAGATGTTAGAACTGAAACTACAAAGGGCTGGCATCTCAAAATCCAGAGACAGCAATAACCACAGAACCTGAAGAGTCAGTCCATCTCCAAAGATGTGGGCAGAAACCACCTTTCTGCAATTTCTCTAATGGAATTACAATTAACCACAGGCTTGTTGTGGAATAAGGCTCCACTGGGTATTAGAAGTTCGGCCTAATGAATACAATTCCACAGTACACAACAGAGTTTCTAGGTCTCTCTGGAAAGGCATTTAAATGGTGATTTCACAAAATATTACTTTTAATCAAATCACATCGGGATGAGTCACTATTTTATAGTTTATCTTTCTCTAAATAGATTAAACTTTATCAAAGATCACTTCTTCAGCCAAACGTGCTATGTAGTTTTGGTGAATCCTTATTATTTGACAACCTGCCCATTAAACCTGGCTTCCCCTGAAAAGAACTGTGTGCTGAAGAGGAAATACATATGTTTATGTCTATAAATCCAAAGGGAACACAGTATTTTCTTGGTCCCAAATTGCAAGATGCTTCCAGGACAAACAAAGGATTGCCAGTGGAAACTCTGGATATTAGCATTTGAAGTGTTCTGGGGAAGCTGGAAATTTTTGTGAAATAAAAACATACAGTAATTTGAAATTACACACATTCATAGAATAAACCTAGCCAAACTGGCTGCTCTGAGACTATTTTTCCACCCAAATAGTTTAATGGTTTTTCTTTTAAGTATTAGTTGAAAATATTTACCTAGAAGCTCAGAGGAATGTCCCAGAATTGACTGAATTCGGTTGGAAAACATTCTGAGTTTTTAAAAAAATTATTCATTATGAAGAAAAACACAGAATGCTTTCTTGTCAATAATGATTAAATCTGAAACACAGGGTGTGGTATCTTCTCAGTTACCTAAATAATGTCATTGACAACAATAAAGCTACAAGCGACTTATAAATTATGTACTACGAGAGCAGAATTAATAAATACAATAAGAGAGATTTAGGGCGTTAGCTACACGAAATGAGAAGAATTAAGGGGCCCAACTCAAGAAGTTGCGAGAAAATGTTGAAACTTCAAATCCCTCAAGATATTTATTGAACAGAGAAGAATAACTACCAACAGCCTGAAAAAGAAATCCCTTGGCTCAAACCACTAAATAGAAGAGGGGACACAAAATGTGCACAACCTGACCGTTCCTTTGTTTAAAAACAATAATCTAATAAACAACTCGAAGGCAGAAGTTCTCTCTTGATTTCTGATGGAAATAGCTCAACATCAGCTGGACGAGAAGATCTAATTTTATGTGCTACAACTTAGGCCACTTGGCATACTGCTCACTTTTTGCCAGAAAACTCCTTCACCCCCTCAAGAATGTTTTTTATTAGGCTTAGCAAATAAAGGAATTTTCGTTCTTTATCTTATGACCACTGGCATCAGCAGTTACAATTTGAAATGACTACCGTATCTTAGCAACTCTAATCTTAACAAAATAAATACAGCAAGGAGCAAACAGGCTTCATGCCACACGAGTGTCTCATCACCAACCAAAAAACGCGAAGGGGGAAATCAACAGAGGATGACTCTCACCGTGCTGGTACTCTGGACTTGGCAACTCTCCCATCGCCAAAAACACTACATTTCTTTACATTTTCACAGCAGGGGCACCTACAATACTATATTTTAGGGAAAATTTCACTAAGACCTAAAGGGGCAGTCATGAAAGAGGGAGGGGAAAAGGATGATTCATCCAAAAAGAAAGATACGAAGGGAAAATGTGAAATGTAATTATTTTCTGTTCCCTTTTCTCCTGGAACTTGGGGGTCACAACAATGGTGGCATCTCCTCAACTGTATCCAAACCAATGCTCATATTTGCACAGTATGAGCAGTTCCTTCCCTTAGACACTAAAGCCTGAGGTAGCTCCGAATTATGACTTAAAATAAGAAAGAAGGCACTCGATAAATAGAGTCAAAGAATGAATGAATCCATTTCTGGCCTCTCCAACTGGTTAGGAAATAGTAGAGACACAAACCTCTTGAAACCACTTCAAACTCCTGCAGAGATTACTTAAAGTGTCTCTGATGCAGAATTAAATGCTTGCTCGACGTGGTCCAAACACGCGCATCACTCTGAAGTGAACCCGAGGCTGTGCAATTGAAAGGAGAGAGCAGGGACTTTGTGATTGGATGGACTTGAGCAGGGAGCTCCACACCATCATTTCCTAGCTCTGTGAATTTACAATATTACATCTAACATCTCTGAGCTTCAGGTTCTTCTTCAGCCAAATGGGATAAAACTCCAGAGGGGAGAAAAAAAAGATGGCTGTGAAGTTGTCACTTAGAATAATGCATGTAAAGCTACCTATCCCATTTCCTTTAAAGGTGACTGATTTTACCATCAACAAAGGAGACTCACTTTCCTTCTCTTGGTATTGTTTCCTCTGAGTCATATAGGCCACCATCAGCAAACTTATCACATATGGCAGCCTACTCAATGTAATCCTGTTTGATGCTGAGCAGGGTAATCTCCACTCCTCAGAATGTGCAGCTGTTTAGTTCTTTGGCTTGTTACATCTTGTGCATCTCCAGTTAGAAACTGACATCTTGTTTAAGCCCTCATTACCTCTCACCTGAACTACTGACTGCGAGAGCTCAAACACTGCTCTTCTAACCTAACCTTGTCTCTTCCAATCTGCGGCCGGCACTCTCTTTCTAAATTTGACCATATTAAACTTTATGGGGCCTCCAAGTTCTGAGTTATGCCTATTTCTTAAGTCTCATTTCCTGGAATTACTTCTATACTCCAGTGAAACCAGTCTGCTTCTAATGCTGCTTCAGACTCAACACTTTGGCAACTGTTGTGCCCTCTACATAAAATGTCTTCTCACTTTTTTTGGCCAGTTGGTAATTCTTCAGAACCCATCTCAAGCATTATCTCCCCAGTGAAGACATTCCTGCAATTGCTTTAGAAGGTTGATAAGATTCTACACGGGACCATGTCTGTACAATATACTCTGTCTTTATAGCACTTAATTACGGTGCACTGCAATCATTCACTTCCTTGGGTATCTCTGCCACTAGATCATGAGTTAAAAGAGTCCTGAGGTCAGAGATTATGGTTTAGCATTCCCACTGCCTGGGACAGTGCCTGCATGCAGTAGATGTTAGTAAATGTTAGCCTATGTCCTCTAGCACTCTCCTCCCTACCCTTCAAATAGTATAAAGATGGATTAAACTGGCTTGTTTGGACTTTTATTTTGAAGAAGTTAACTGAAAATTCTACTTTATTTGTTAATGTAATGTCTAACCTAATCTAAAAGACGAGTAAGCATCTCTTTATCACAGAAAATAGATGGAAACTTACATTTAAGAAAAAAAAATGTTGATGTTATTTTTGTTCTTGCTGAACTTCCAGTTTCTGTTTTCTTGATGAGCATAATTCCATTTTGCATGCTTGTGACCTTGAATCTTTCTTAAGGCTCTAACTCATTCTACTTCTTGCTTCCCTCACCCTACACTTCTTTCACTTTATACTTCCTTGGCAAGAGCCCATGGCGTGTATATAATAGGAACAAAACCAATGATAATGATGATGGGGATAAAAAGATTTACCTTTTGCTATTAAAGAGTCACAAAATTCTGAGTTTTAAAAGAGACATAATGTCATATATCAAAATTCTGATACAATGGAGTTGCTGCTTGAGTCTGTGGTTCAGAACTTGGTACAGTGCCTAAGATAAAAATTCTATATACTTGAAGTCCCCTAAGAGGAACTTCCCTGGAGGTCCAGTGGTTAAGCCTTCGCTTTCCAATGCAGGGGGTGTGGGTTCCATCCCTGGTCGAGGAGCTAAGATGCCTTGTGGCCAAAAAAACAAAACACATAAAACAGAAGCAATATTGTAACAAATTCAATAAAGACTTTAAAAATGGTCCACATCAAAAAAAAAAATCTTAAAAAAAAGTCCTCTAAGAAAATTCTTCATTCATTCATACAACAGATAATATACTTTACGTAATAAAGAATACGTATGAAGTGCCCAAGAGTATAGTTGAATATCTGAACTTAACTGTTTCTATAATACAACTTTCCTGGTGGCCTTAAAAAATTACTTCACTAAGTCTCCCATCACCATGAAAGTCACCCTCAACCTTCCAGATCTAATCTAGTTCCATCCTTGTAAGAAATATTGCCTATACCCTACTGCTAAGATGGTATGACATTTCACCCTATGCAGGCTAAAGGATATCTCAAAATGGAAATTCAACTATAGAGGAAATATTATCATTATGTCTGAAAAAGGAGGGAAATGACAAAAAATTAGAAGGAGAGAGAAAATCAATTCAATGGTGAGGGAATAAATTCGTTCAAGCAGTGTGGATTAAACTCCTACGATTTGCTTGACTCCATGTTTGGTACCCAGGAAAACACATTTTAAAAAAAATTATCTATCCTTTATGGCAGTTAGGGAGACAGACAGACACCAATTATTATGATAGGACCTAAGCCTTACATTGTTCAAGAATATTCTGTCCAGGACCTATAATTATAAATTTTTGAGCGGAGAGTCATGTCTCAACATAACATTGTGCATTACTATTCTGTGAGGAGGAAAGAGATTTACAGTCTTTAAGATGGTAAGGCTGTTGTAAGGATAAGAAAAAGTTAAAGTTCTACCGGTTTTTCTCTAAAGCCTTCTTTCCCCAATTATAATCTGCTTTCTAAACAGTACACGAAGCCTTGCTTTTATGGTGAAGATAGCCAGATTAAATGCAGGATGCCTAGTTAAATTTAAATTTCAGCTAAATGATGCATAAGTTTTTAGTATTAAGTATGTCCCACATATTGCGTGGGACCTCCTTCTCCTAAAATTTTTGCATCATCTACCAGAAATGCAAATTTCACTGGCCATCCTGTATTTTTATTTGGTATTTTTTAATTTAACATGGTAACCCTATTTATAGGGGTGCCCATCCAATCTTCAGACTCCCCACTTGGAGTGCACTGTATGTGGTCTTAACGAACGCAGTGGATCACACAGTGACTGAGATACAAAGCAGTCTCCTCGGCCTTGTGTTTACCACAACATTGTTTCTCAAGCCTGCAGGCTTGGACAGCTGAGTTCCCAGCTCACTTTCCTAAACTATTTCTGGTTTATCACACAAGTAACAAAACGTGACCTTTATCCTTCTCTTCTCCTGAAGAAAACAGAAATTTTCTAAAGGGGTAAAAATAGCCGAAATTAAAAAAGACTATGAACTATTCCAGAATCTTGAGGCTGTCAATACTTTATGCTTTTAAATAGTTGCCATGGTTCACCCCAGAAGCATCTGCATATTTCTGTGGTTTTCTTCATGGTGTGTAGTGAACTTTGATATCTTTGGGGAATAAAAGAACTCTCTATCTGTCTATCTACACATATATATTTAACAATGCGAGTTATTGTTATATAAATGTAGGCTGTTGTCAATTTCAGTTCCCTGCCATATCAAAAGAACAAAGCAGGCAGGAAGAGCAAGAGGATGATCTAATATGCCTACGCTAATAACAAAGCCAGTGTCCTAAACTGGCAGTGGCAGCCCTCTTCTGCAGAGATTGTTTTTTACACCATCAGTAGACATTTTACAAAATTGGATGGTGACAGGAAGAGTACATTTTAAATTGTCAACCTTCATGATGTCCTTTTGAAGAATAGCAATTACATAACTCAGGGAGCTTTATTTTGCATTTGAAAAAATATGTATCTAAAGGAGTTTGCAGGGTTATGCAAGACTCCACATTCTGAATTCTTTGTAGAAATTAAGGTCCCTTATTTTTTCCTGTAATCTCATGTCAGTTTTTATCCACTTCCTAGTTAAGGTGGGAATCAATATTAAGCAAGCAGTACAGAATTAAAGCTGTTTTTGATTTAAATTAACAAGTTCATTTAAAGAGGCCATCAACCATATGCCATTCCTTAACCATATTTAAAATCCAGTTTGTAAGTTTCCAAGGATCACACACCTTTTTTTCATCTCTATGGCATTAAAAAGTTTGCTTATAATATTCTAATATTTTGTTAAAGTTGTTTCCTCTTAGGCAATGAGAGAGGGAAATATTATGCAAAAGTAATTTTATATCACCCAAAAGTCATTTGGTCTTTTTCTTCTAATTCTCATCTTTTTTTGAAATAATTTTAGAAAAAAAAAAAAACTCTTTAAAAAATGCAGACAATGCCAAGAGAAACGCATTGCAAGTACCCTAAATAGTTAATGTATTTTCTAAATGAATGATTTAAAATAGCTATTAAAGGAGAGGAAATGAGCTTAGGTTTCTAGTAATGACTTCTCCTCTTCAAAATGAAATCTGTAAATCCCTGATTGCAATTCCAAATCCCCAAAGGACCAGCAGTTCTGGGACCAGGGCTCGCTGGCTTTATGTCTAATAGCACCAGATAAGTAGCATGATTTTTATATATGTAATTTGGGAGAATATTCAGAATTTATAGTCCCGGAGACAATTTATGAATGAATTTCCTTTTTAAAGTACATTATTCTAAAAATCAACTTTTCCACCCAAATTGTAAGCAGAGCACACAGAAATGTGAGAGGCATGGATATATACGTAGAGAGACATATGTATATATATTTATATATGCATGCACACACATGCACGAAATGTAAGTACCATTTTATTCATAAGAGCATAATGATTCAGCCTGTGATTGTTAATAAAAATGCATTTCTAACCATCAAATTTGAGTCTATTATTCTAAGTTAATTGCATTTGCCCTAAAGAGACTTACAGCTGGCTGTCAGCCTGTTTGTGTCAGTTTCATTTTATTCATCAGTCAATCTTGTCTCCTCTTCTTTTTCACATCCCATATATTGATCAAATAGATTTGTTAGCATCCCTCCACAGCTTTCACAGCATTTAAAAAAATAAAAAAATAACCTCGATATTATCATCAGATACATCTGATGACTTCATTCGTTCGCATGTTATCTTCAGTGTTATTTCAGTAGCAAATAGATGCCCTTTGGACAAGCCCATAAGATTGCCATTAAATATAACAGATGTAACTCACTCAAAGCAGCATTGAGAAAAAGTTAAACGGGAGAAAAAAGTGAACAACGGCAGTGGTCGGCGGCATCTCCGCTTTTCAGTTGGAATAGAGGATACTCATTGCGGTAAACATTAGTTCTTTACTGGAGTGTATTATGGAGTAAAAAGCATCTTGTTAAAATTCATCCTCAGAAGAGAATGTACTATTAGGTGGTGAAGTGGATTAAAGAAATAAATGGGCACCATGTTCCCACTGGAGCCAAAGAAAACCAGTGGGGGAAACAGAAGAGCAGGGAGGTTAGGGTAGAAAAGTAGTTAAGGTGAAAATCTGCAAAGAATTAGAATCTTCCTTGTGTGAGTCAAGTTGCTTAGAGAGGAGATAAAAGGCATCACAGGGTGAGGAGATAATTAGCAGATCAGAAGCAAAGCAGTTTAAAAGGTGACCCTTACCTCCTCTGTTACTCAGTCTAAGAAACTATAGACAATTATTACAGTATTTTCTCCAGGGATGTGTGATACAGTTTCTCCACATATCCTCCAAGACACAAAGCTCTCTCAGCATTGTCACTGCGTTGCCTGAGTTCAGTGCTTTTTATGGAAATTCCTTTACATCACGCCAGCCTTGTCTTTCAACCTTGCTTCAGATCAGTGATTCTCAAATGGGGTGATTTCACGCCCCCCAGGGGACATCAGAAATACCTGCAGGCATTGGGGGAAGGTGTTACTATCACCTGGTGAGTAGAGGCCAGCTATGCTGCTACACACCCCACTGTGCACAAGACACCCTCCACGACAGAGAGCTACCCACCCCAAATGACAATAGTGCCGAAGTTAAGAAACCCGGCTTTAGATGGCTGACTGAAATACACGTAAAGCTAAAAAACAAAAACTACATCACAGTACAGCAGCAGTGCAGTGAGCAGGATTTTAGCAACTCTGAGAGGCAGAGAGCAGTCCAGCGACTACACACAGGATTTCACACTCGCCTATTAAATAATACAATTCATTTACCTAGACCCCAGGAACAGTGGAGCAAAATACAACCCCAATTTTGAGGAGAACAAAGAAAAGTGAAAATCATGGCTTGAGAGAAGACATTTCAAAGACCTCCAAGACAAACCAACTGAAAAATCTCCAATCAAAAGACTCCGCAAGAAAGTTGTATCACAGCCCCTAATCCTCAACAGACCTTAACAAGATGTTCATGAGCCAAAGACTCATGTCTGCAGAAGACAAAAGACATAGGAAACAATACAGTCTAGAGAAGGATTATTGTTAAGAGGCAGGAGAAAGATAAAACGGATTCCTCCACCTTACAATTAGAACGCCTAAAAAGAATAACCAGAAATATGCTCAAAACCACGTTACAGTAACTGTTACATCTTTCTGCTCTTGGGAAATTAATATTTAGGTTAGACCTGGGGCAATATTTTTAAAACCTTTTTTTGATGAGTGCTTTTACCCCACCTGACTAGACACCCCTGCCTGGCACAGATGGCCAAGACATTTGCTTTTTTAAATACTCCATATTTCCACAGCCACCCACCAGACAAAAATTAGATTACCAATGCTTGTGTAAACTTTCCAAGCTCTGACACAATAAGATTCCAGGAAATGTACATGCACAGCTAAAAGCAGCATTATACATAATGCACTGTAATTCCAACAGACAAGTTGCTATCTTCGATAGATATACACACTTTCCATGCCAAACACATGAACGTCAATACATTTTTCTCAAGTTAAAATGGAAACCATTTAACAGATATAATGGGCACAATGAATTTCATTTTGCATTACTAATGCAGCAGAGGAGAAGGGAAGCTTTGGCAAGGATTGCAGTAAGACCAAGAAAAACAGGAAACAACTTAGAAGCTATCATGGCTGTGCAAGCTATTGCCCTAAAGCATGGTCATGAACCCAATGGCCACTGAGACTTCATATTCTCAAAACTCTAATTCCACATAAACAAATTTTTGACTCATGGGAAAAAAGTAAAAAATGGACAAAAGAGTGGTTGCATTTTTCGCAAAAAGGTCAAGAGAACGTCACCATCATTTTTTCCCACAGTTCCTGAAGAGATATTATCATGACCAACTTGATTTTAGGGGAGATAAATTGGAGGCAAATGAATTAGATGATGTGTCATGTGAAAGGGAATTACGAAGATAACCCAGGAGCCCAAATCCCCAGCCTCTGCTTTTACCACCGGAAATACATATCCCCCAAGACTCCTTCTCATCACTGTTAAAAAAAAAAAAAAAAAAAAAATCAAAAAATCAAAAACAGCAATTACTTCACTGGCCCTTACCTTTATCTTAAAAAGTCTTTCTGGCACCTAAAATAGTTTACCTCAATCATTGCACACCAAAGAATTTTTTGGTGCTTTCTACTAGATTTAGATAGTAAACTCTGAAGCCCTAGATAAACGTTATTATGCAATTTAGAATAAAGGTTTTGAGCACAGGCTTATTGCAATCAGGCACACCTCACTTCCAAGCTGATCTCGCCTACTTAGTGAGATGGGCAAACTGAGTGACTCTGAGCAAATTCCGTTATCAGAGTTTCACTTTCTCCATCCATAAAATGGGTGTATAATAGTCCTTATATTAATGGTTTTGGGGAAGGATTAAATGGGGCCATGTGTGTAAAACATTAGGTAAATTAATAGTAGTAAAGTCTAGCAGCAGCAGGAACCCTTCCTGGGTTCAAATCTCTGCTTCCACAGCTTCCTGGCTCTGTGAACTTGGATAAAATCTCAGTTTCCTCACCTCTAAAATGAGGATAGTAATGATAATAACTTACAGGATTGTTACGAGAATGAAAGTGACATAATAATAATAATGGCTTGACAATTCCTAACCTAAATTAAAGCACATTACATTTTAACCATAATCATTCTTTCCATCATATTTACAAAGGAGATTTAACATCTTTAGTATTAGGCTCCAAAATAAATGATGAAAGTATCTCAAAATGTAAATGCATATATAGAGATAAACTTGGAAAGAAACCAACTGGAGGAACAACATAAGACTTTCTTCATTATGTTTATCATGAGTTCCAGCAAGGATCTGTCTTTCTTTGATCTTATTTTTGCCCTTAGAAAAATAAAAACACATCTCAACACAGTGAACTTTTCAAAGTGGAAATATGACAATATTCAGAAAGCTCAGACCTAGCAATTCTTCAAAAATGCTCCCACTTCCAGCAACTGATGACTTTTTTGGCTAATGTGCCATATATGGTACCTCATCTAATTACAGAAGTCAGTATCACCACAGTCAGTCCCATGGCTAAAAATGATGTGACAGCAAATTGGTTATAAGATGTAAAAAATGGTGGACACAAAAATGAAGAATATCTTTGACTGTGAAAGGTCAAGATGAGTTAGTAAGCTATTAACTTGGCTCATTTTTCAAATGATGAGTCAATTTTTATGAGAAACATTCAGTGTTTTCAAACTGCTTATCAAGTTCCTAATTCTGTCATCTTAAAGGCCTATATTACTCAAAATTTTAGAACACCACTTAACATCTTAGTTGTCACAGTGATGTGACCTGGAATATGAAAATAACTCAAACTTTTAGCTTGTTTTTGTCTTCCCATGCAGAATAAACTTTTCAAAATGAGGGGCTTCTAAGGTGTACCATGTTTAGCCAGATAAAAAATAAACCAGATTGGTATGATAGTCAGCAGTAGAAAGAGAAACAAATTAAGTACTTATAATTAAAGATTGAGGAATGAAAGAATTCACACTTTCTTAGAGCTATTATTTCAGACAGTCTGGTGTCAGAATTAAAAGCCAACCAGTGCATCTGTTTACATTGCCAAGGATTTTCACAGTAAGAAGGGCTAGGAAACACATATTTTTTAATTAGGGTCCAAATCCCAAAGAACACCTAAAAAATAGGATGCCAAAAATAAATGTTCTCGTGATTTGTATTGTCCAATGTCTAAACAAAGACAAAAAATTATGTTTCTTACTTCTCCTTTATAAACACAAGTGAAAGGAAAAAAAAAAGAGAGAGAGAGAGAGAGAAAAGAAAAGAAAAGTAGTTCTGTTGCTTTGGCCACAGACTCCTTTTTTTGTTATCCTGCTTGTTTCTGGCTCAGCTACTGCTTTTCTTTCCCAGGATGAAATAATATAGGAAAAGCCGATTAAGGAAAACTTCACTCACACAGAAGGTTCACCAAGATGGCTCAGTTACCAAGCCTTAAAAGCTGAATTACAATGGCCACCTAAAATGACCATTCTATACTTTAAAGTACATCTCCATTTGAAAAATTTCAGTTAACTCTTTGCTTATCTTGAGCTTTGAATTAAAGGAAAGTCCTCTTTAAAATCCACAGTGATGGATCGAACGTTGTAGTACTCAAATCTACCATTAGCTTATTTTCACTTCTCACCAGCAAAATTAGAGGTATTTTCTGCAATTTCAAAGATCACTCCTTTGGTCAGTTGAAAAAAATATATAAAAAGTAGTATTCTGTACACAAATAGACTTCCTTCCCTCATTTATTTATTCAACAGATATTTATTGATCCTCTATTATTTGCCATACGCTGGGCTCATTGCTGGGAAATACTGAACTAAACAAGACATCACTGCATATAGCATATAATCATAACGCAAGGTGTTACCATCTCTCCTATTGGAAGTATAGGGTTCTGGGAAGCGCTTACCAGTACAAGTGGACTAGGATAGACTTGAGAGATGATCAGCCCTCATATCTTTTATTTGACAGAGGAGGAAACTAAGATCTAAAAAGACTGAGTTGCATAATCCCAGAGCTCTTTACTGGAA
Organism: Aethalodelphis obliquidens; assembly: GCF_003676395.1. NCBI lineage: Eukaryota > Metazoa > Chordata > Mammalia > Artiodactyla > Delphinidae > Aethalodelphis > Aethalodelphis obliquidens. The sequence goes on along the minus strand of NW_020837966.1, from coordinate 17,738,791 downwards.
AAAAATCACAGGACTAGAATTCATGTCTCCAAATTCAAATCTCAAACTCCCTATACAGCAATATACTCCTCCCCAGAACATAATTTTCCCGAAAACAATAATGCCAAGCCATGAATGTCAAAGCAGTTGACTTGTTGGAAATATGCTTTGAGATCAAAGGGTCAACATTCTTCCTAATTGTACGGCATTCCCGATGGTGGAGAGGGAGGGCTCAGAGGTCAGACCCAACTGGATCCTAACCTTAAATCGACCATGCCTAACTAACTAGTGACCTTGGAGAAGAATGAAACTCTGAAAATCATCTGGATTTTAAAAAAATCTTCCAAGTCAGGATCACACTATCTACATGAAAGGGGTAAATTTCATGAAAGAAATTGAGTAGAAACTCAATACACATAAATTTTTGTCCCCTCTTCTCACACATATAAATTGAACAGAACTGATTGAAAGATCAGGTTAGCAGAAACCACACCTCAGTTTATTTCTTACCAGTTATTTTAGCATAAGATCCAGCCTCCAATTTCAATCCATTTTCGTAGGTCATTTTTGGCATACCTCCACATAATTTAACATTTCTACTCTGTGAACGTTTTGGGAGTTAGAAAGCAGAGATTAAACAATTGAATTTAGAGAATTTCATCAGCATACATCCTCTAAAGAGAGATGGGAAGGAAACAACAGTCAGAAGAAATATTCAAAATGAATAAAGCCTCCTATATAATGTCGTGGGCCTCTTTCCATTATAGAACACAGAAAGCCAACTAGCATAGGTAAAGGGAATTTGTAGACTCATGTATCTAGGATGTCCAGGAGTAGATGAGCTTCAGATGTAAGTGAATCCAGGGACCCAAATGATGAATTCGGTACCTTGCCTTTACTTTTTCTTGGCTGTTTGGCTCCCTGTTTTGGCTTTATTCTCAGGCTTTTTACACAAGGCAGGAAAGATGGCTTCTGTCAGTCACAAGCCTACATTATCTTTCTACCCCACAAAGGAGGAGAGAACCCTCACTTCCAGCAGGCTAATCTCAAGTCTCAGGGAGCAACCTGATTGGTACTGCCTGGTTCTTAGAGCCATCCCACCACAAACCTCTATGGCTGGGAAACAGAGGACATGGGTTACCATGTCTCTGTACATGGAACACTGATGGACAAGACCATTCCACTCAAGCTACACGGAATAGGTCCTCCGTTGGAAAGTGGGTTTCTCTTTCCTGAAAAAGGGAGTAAAGGGAGCCTGGAAAGGCAAAAAAATGGATATCCACTCAAATAATTATTTTTAATTTCCCTTCTTTTAGGACCATCCAGCTCAATTCAAAATCCTCTGGAAGACCCTGGTAGGTTCATTTTATTTCTTTGTAATAGCTTCCTATACTGGCTAATGGGTACTTTTGGTGCAATATGATAAGGGAAGGACTCCATCTTTGTCTACATCCAACAGTATAGTGGCCACAGCACTGGCACACACATCATCACACATCTGCATTATTCAAGGCATACTGCAATCAGTTTTCACCTTGAAGGTGCTTATACCCTATCTCTACATACATGTTAGGTCACAAAAGTTTAAAAATCATGTATTCATTTATACAATACATGGATTCAGAGTCTATGTTTAGGACCCTATGCTCAGCTTTGAGGGATGACAAAAACCTCAGTCTCTGTCCTCGAAGGACCAAGGAATCTCTCAAAGATATCACTTGAAGCTGGAATTTTCAAAGAGGACTCCATGTATAATTAACATCTGAGCTGGGTTTGGGGGCATAAGTAGAAGTTTCACTGTTAGGCATGTACAAAGAGGCCAAGACAGAAAAGTTGAAATGTGCTTTCTCGCTTAGTGAAAAGATGACACAGAAGAATGGGGAATAAATAGCGAGGTAGCTTTTAAGCATTCAGCAATGAAAGTCTGCCTAAATACGTCGTGGTTCTCCGGTAGGAGGCAATACTGTGCCCCAGTTCTTCAGGAAGAGGCAGGGCTAAATGAGCAAGACACATTAATGAGGGGAAAAAAAACCCAGTGTCACACTGACAAATACAGTACGGCCCCTTTACATTAAGTAAAACTCAGACATGCATATGTTCGTTAATGTAGATAAAAGGTCTAGAAATGAGTTACCCCAAACTGAAGATAGGAACAGCCTCCATAAAGAGTAGTCAGAATGAAGCAAGCAGCAGGAGTGAGGTGGGAATTTTCCTTTGCTTTTACACTTCCGTATCACTTAAGCTCTTTTTTTTTCCACAATAAAATTTTATCTACATGTTGCTTGCCTAATAAATAAATATTGTTTACATAGAAGGAAGTTTTTGATCAAAACAAGGACCAAAATAACACTGGCAGGATAAGGAGTGTGAACTTTTAAAAATTAATGTTCTTGTTATTTTTGGTTGTCAGTGGGGTAGAGAGCCAATACCCTGAGCGAGACGTTAGGAAGAATAACATTTTGCAGGTGGGATTATCTTCAAGCCAATAAACAAATGGGCAGGTAGAACTCTTTGGAGGTCGTTACATAGATAAATACATATATTTTGTAGGTGTATATGTATATATAAATTAAACAAATATACAGCCTAAATAAATATATTTTATATAGGAGGTTATTCCAAATACATATAAAATAATGAATATATATAAATGAATGATAAGAGTTAGGGAGAGAGAAGAAAGACAAGTTCTTTTCTGAGTATGAGGGATTTTAAGATATCAAAGAAATGCCTTTAGGGATGTTTGCTTGCAAAGTGTCTTAAAGACAACACATCTGGATATGGAGATCACAAGCAGAGTCGGATTTCAGGTGAGATGTGGCAGTCATCTACATGAAGACGAGAAGTGAAGTAATGAATGAGGTCAAAAGGTCATCAGGGAATAAATGAGGTCAGCAAGGGAAAGACTGAAGAGAGCCTAAGGCAAAGCTTTGAGAAGGATCATCCATTAAGAGAAGAGAAGCAATGCACTGGCTCATTCATTCACAACTAATTTTTTTCAAGGACCCTGAACCAAACACTGTAGGTTTTGAGGACAGAATAGAGCGGTGGAAAAAATGGCATGGTGACTGCCCAGAGGGACTTACAACCACTGGAATGAGAACACCCACTAACAGTAACTGAACGCTTCGTGACTTTGCAATGTCACTGAAGTATCACATCAACCTTAAAACAATGTTATTACCATCTCCTCTCTATGGATGAAGCCATGAGGCTTAGTGAGGTGGGCAATGTGTCCCAAGTCATACAGCTATGAAGTGGCAGGGACTTGATTTGAACGCCAAGTTTATCTACCACCACAACTCATAAGCCTGTGTAACGCTGCAAAGTGGCCAACCAATGGGTCATAGAAGAAACATGAGAACAGAAAAAGAAAAAAAAACAACAGCATTCTGTGCTAAAGAAGAGAGGGACAGAGTCGTGGGCCTGCTAAGCCATGTTATCAAGGAGGAGGGAAACTGATGCAAGATCACTGATTTGATGGTTAGAAAGTCATATATTCATTCATTTATTCACTCAACCAATATGTATTAAGCAGGAGCATGTATTACCGCATGGGCTTTGAAAGATCAGTTTTACTTCTGTGGGGATGGAAGTCAATTGTGAAGGATTAAGGAATGAGTAGATGGTAAAATCGCTTGCGTTAAGGACTCCTCTGAGGAATTGGGTGATGGAAAAATTAGCTTAAGAAGGATTTTCAGGCTATGGTGTACCTAAGCAAGCACGCAGAGGCAGGATGGAGTCAGTAGAGAGAGTGAAAATGCAGGGAAAGAGGATGATGGCGAATACAGATGCTTCCTATGGATGGAGAAAGAGAAGGAGATGCAGACTCCTGAGGCAGAAGGTTATCTTTAAAAGGAGAAGGGTCCCTTTTCCTCTGGTAGGGGATAAAGAAAATATAAAGGAACTGAGAAATGCTGCTGCAAAATGCAATCATAGGAAACTGTACCAATAAGACTTTATGTGCACACTTCTAGACATTGGTTCTCGACCCTGGCTACACGCTAGAATCATCTTGGCAGTTGTTACAAACTGTGATGCTTCGACTGAACTCCAGTCAAATTAAATCAGAAAAATGTGAGGTTTCTTCAGGCTGAGGATATCCAAGGCTGTAAAGAGGACTTGGCGAGGTGTGACTAGGGGGGAGGTTACATGTGATAACAACTTGAGTAAAATCTGAAAAACTAGGATCCAATAAAGAAATGAATTTGCCTCAAATAAAGGAAGGAAGGAAGGAAGAAGTGGGCAAGAAAATAGAAACATTAGTATGTGGGGAGATGACAAAGGATCCTTATAAATTTCCAAATTGCTGCAAAGTAGATACACGTGCGTCCCATTACTTACGACCATAAACTGTACTAAGCACGGGTCTTAACAGTACTACTCTCTTTTGCATTCCCAATCAATCTGCATCGGAGTCCCTGGCATACAGTGGATACTAATAAACATTAGTTGAATGAATAACTTAATAAAAAAACAAATGTATAACTCAGGTGGCAGCCCAGCCCTCTCTTCAAGTATCTAGAATCCTTGAGAACGGTGGAATCGTCTCATACGCAATCCCAAGTCACTCACTGCAAATACTTCTCACATCTCAGATCTACATGGGGCCTCAGCTGGTTTCAGGGGATATGATTTCAACCTCTTTATTCTTAATGCCATCAACAATAGGTTATGTGGGTAATCGATTTTTACTAAAGTTTTACAAAAGTGAGAAAACAATGGGGAGGAGGGCTTTATCAGCAAAACAGCAGCCAGCAAGCAATTTAAAATTAGGTATTAGACAGCCATAGTGTTAACTATGTCACTTGGCCTTTCTCATTGGCCCTTATTCCATGCTGAGCCCTCGCCTCCTGCCATCTTGCTGCACTCTTATTTCTGTCAAGCTTCACCAGTACCACCCAAACCACAAATTTCACCTTTTCTTATGCAGAGCAGTTTCACTATGACTATCTCCTACACGGAGGCTTGGGGGGATCTCACTTTTAGTACCTAAACTTTCCCAGAAGTGCTTTTGCCAAACCAAAGGTTAGATATTAACCCCAACCTTTTTAGGGCCCCAAACTTTCATAGCCAATTATGATTTTAAATGGCCTTTTCCTTCCTTCCATACAAAAGAATGAATCATCCTGGGAAGACAAATGGAAAATCCCCAACCCAATAATAAATGAGGCCCCGTGAGGGAATAAACATTCGTCATTGGAAGTCCACGGAATACGTATACACATTACTGTTGAGAATAATCCTTACCTTCCTTATTGGGGCGTCTCAAAATTAGTGTCTTTGTCTGTGAATGTCATCATCGTATCCAGTCACATGAGCAGTGATGTGAATACAGCGGGCACTCAACACAGACGCACTAATCATGAGGATAAAGGGTAAAGATGAGACACTCTCTGAGATTTTATACCTTATAATAATAGTGGTAATAATAGCTGCTTTGTATGTCCAAAGCCGTTTAAAAGCATTAACATTTCACATGGCCACACATCCTCAGAAAGGAGATCAATATTTATTCTTCCAAGTGTGTCAAGTATACAGTTGCGGAACCTCGAGGTGAAAGTTTCACCCTGCCAGTGTCAGCCTCAGACCTTGGAAATCACATCCCCAGTTCAATGTGTCAGAATAATAAAGTGACCCCGGCTGGCTGAATGTATTCATTAATGGCTGGGGGTGGGGGGCGGGAAGCAGGCGGAAGGAGCAGACAATAAGGCTTTGGGAACTCACAGCGCTAAATAGCCGGCAAGGAAACACTATTATTTGGTGTTGCATCAGTTCTGGAAGGGAAAAAGATACACACACACACACACACACACACACACACAGACAGACATCACACACCACAGCAGTCCTGTTTAGTCCTTTCCAATGAGAATTTATTTTTGTAACTCCTGGTCCAAGTAATTTTATTGCCACTGATTGGAAGGGGAGGGGGATGGTACTAAGAACTTCCTTCTGGCGTCTCTCTCTCTCTCTCTCTCTCTCCCTGCTTAGTGTGTGTTTTGCTGATTAAGCAAATCGACCTTAATTAGGAACTAAGTAGAAAAGAACTCTGCAAGGTTTCCTTAAGCAGCGTCAAAACGACCACAGCCCATTCTCAGAGCCCATTAAGAGGTAATCAACCGACGCAACTAACAAGTCACTCAGACCAGACTTTTGGAATTTGGCTCTTTTGTTCTGTCAGTTTGAAGAGCGCTGGGCAAGTGATGCAATTTAGAAGGGAGCTCTTTCAGAGCTTTCACTCAGGAAGGCATCGGGAGCTCTGGGGGTAGAGCTTACTTAGCTCAGAAAAAGGGAAAGAATGCAAGTTTGCATTGACAGCTTGATCCCAGAGAGAGGCTGTGGGGCTGCTTGTCTGGCGGGTCCTCTGGGTGTGCATGAGGCACGGGTAGGAGCCCTCGTCTTAAGTGAACGTGCGCCTCCAATATTAAAAGAACAATTACCTTCCTGTGCACTGCTCGCTGTTTGCTACTGCTGTTTCCTTCAATAAAACCTCTTTTCACTTGCCAATGGGAACCTGTCAGGCAATAGTATTTTTCAGGCGTGATACACTTACTAAAATGCCCTTGTGAGCTTTTAATACATTTACAGTTGATAACAATAGGGCTGTTTTGTCAGGAAAGGTAAAAGAAAAGTATTTGTTACAAATGCAGAGCAATGGCAAGACAGGATTGGACCAGTGTTGCTGTGCGTGGTGGCTGCTGGTCCCTCCTAAGTGTCAATCCAGCTGCCGGAGAGCAGGGAAAAGGAGCAAAATGTGATCAGGGTGTGGTCTTTTTATTCAAATTGAAATTCACCTTTTTTTTCCTAACATAAATACATTTTATAGACAATATATTGTTTCATGGAGTAGAACATATTCTTCTTTGGTGATTACTTATTGATTTTCTTTTGTCTATAACAATTTAAAGTACTTTATTGCTTACATTTAAATAAATGCTAAATCAATTGTAAGTTATACAACTATATAGTAGATATATGTATAGAGACATTATCCAGAATACATGCCCTGGTCAGAATGGAGACTTGTAGAAATACTCACTTTAGATGACTCTTATAAGAGCAGAAATGTGAAGAAATAAAAAGATCTTACATTTCATCCTCAATGCTCAATTCTTTTTAACATCTTTATTAGAGTATAATTGCTTTACAATGGTGTGCTAGTTTCTGCTTTAGAACAAAGTGAATCAGCTATACATACACACATATCCCCATATCTCCTCCCTCTTGTGTCTCCCTCTCACCGTCCCTATCCCACCCCTCTAGGTGGTCACAAAGCACGGAGCTGATCTCCCTGTGCTATGCAGCTGCTTCCCACTAGCTATCTACCTTACGTTTGGTAGTGTATATATATGTCCATGCCACTCTCTCACTTCGTCCCAGCTTACCCTTCCCCCTCTCCGTGTCCTCAAGTCCATTCTCTACATCTGTGTCTTTACTCCTGTCCTGCCCCTAGGTTCTTCAGGCCCTTTTTTTTTTTTTTTAGATTCCATATATATGTGTTGGCATACAGTATTTGTCTCTCTCTTTCTGACTTACTTCACTCTGTATGACAGACTCTAGGTCCATCCACCTCACTACAAATAACTCAATTTCATTTCTTTTTATGGCTGAGTAATATTTCATTGTATATATGTGTCACATCTCCTTTATCCATTCATCTGTTGATGGACACTTAGGTTACTTCCATGTCCTGGCTATTGTGAATAGAGCTGCAGTGAACACTGTGGTACATGACTCTTTTTGAATTATGGTTTTCTCTGGATATATGCCCAGTAGTGGGATTGCTGGGTCATATGGTAGTTCTATTTTTAGTTTTTTAAGGAACCTCCATACTGTTCTCCATAGTGAAGTTCCCCTTTCTAATAAAGACCTCTGTTTGTTCAGATCCTCTGGGATGGTAACACAAGCCAGGTAGGTGGTGGGCGTGCAGCGTCCTTATATTTGAATATACATTTGGCCCTTGGATTCACCGTGGAGCACTGTCTTTAAAACTCAAGCAAGATGAATTGTTCCATAGATAAACCTCCACTTAAAAGAGATTTTCACCCAAAAACTAGAATCCTCGAGTTATAAACTATAGTTTGCTGTGATCACAGCTCAGGTTTGTTTCGTTAAATGAAACCAGATATTAAATAATAAATAATCAATAGAGAATGTCTATCAGCCAATTTCTAGAGAGATTTCTGTTGTCATTCAAACATCCATTTGGCTAGAGTTTAAAATATATATATATGAGTCATCTATTATTTGCATAACGGTAACAAGTTGACAGAGATTTTGAGAACCAAATAATAGTTCTAGTGGTCAAAAATAAAGATTTTGATACTAGCCCACAAATAAATATATTTTTATGAAGGGACATACTGGTGAGGAGAATTTCTGTTGTCATCCTAAGGGTGAAATGGATCTTCTGCATTATTCTGCAGGATAAAGGGAACTGGGTGTCATTAAACTATGTTCCCCTTCAGGAAAGAAATAATAGGTGATATTAGTTGCTCAACATGTATTACGGTATCTACCAACGGGAGACAATATACAGTTAAGAGGACAGCTCCCATATCTGACAGTATGGATTCAAATCCTGGCCACGATACTGTTAATTCTATGATCTTAAGTAAAATGTCTCCAACTCTCAGTTTCTTAACCATTACTGTGTGAGGGCAGTAATAGTACCTACTATTATACAACTACATAGTACTACTGCTACAGTATCTACTAAGTACATTTCTTATAGTTCAAAATTAAGTAATAAATATATTGTATTTTGTATCAATCCTGTAACCCTATAAATAGTAAATCGTTATTATTCTATAATAATTACTGAAACATATTTATTGATTACTTATGAGTTGTATTCCAAATTAACACGTTATTAACCAGATTGATTAACAGCAGCTGCTGTAAACAATCCCCAAGTCTCCACGGCCTAACTTAATAAACGTTCACTCGTGGCCACCCGAAGTTCAATGCAGAGAAACACTTCTCAGTTGTCTCCTACCACATGGTGACTCAGAGATCCAAGCATTTTTTCTCTTGTGGCTCTGCCATCCCTAGAAGCCCCCTCAGAGTTTTCTACTGTATTCTTTGCTTATCTCTGTCCGAGAAGTAAAGAACAAAACGTGGAGAATCACAGGGCGTATTTTAGGGGATAAACTGGAAGTGAGGCACATTACTTCTGGACGCATTCCTTTGCACAGAACTATGTACATGATCCCACCTAGATGCAAGGAGGCCAAAGAATGTACGTTTACTGTGTATCCAGGAAGAAGAAGATTTGGCTCAGTAGACAGCCAGTCTCTGTCACCAACATAAATCTTTATTAGCTAAAGTCAGTATAATTGAGAGTAGTTTCCTTAGCCATATTTGAAGCACTGCGCATGCCAATTTATGCAAAGTAGGAGCTTTCTGAATATATAATGTCCTTCTTAGACGCACTGGCGCTGTTGACCACTAAATTCTTTTATACACTCACCTTCCTTGGCTGCCTCTGGGTTTTTCTTCTACCCTCTGACTATTCCTCCTCACTCTTCCTTGCTGATTCCCTGTCTAACATATGTACCAGAATGCTGATAACTGAACTCTTTTTTCATAAAAAGTTTTCCTTTTTTTTTCTTCTTTTTCTTTTTTTAACAAAAGAAAATGTGTATTCTTCCTACTCTTCCTCAGATTCCGCTCTTGACTCACCTTCTCTGGGAAGACCTCTTCTATGATGGAGACTGAGCTGGGTGCCCCTCACCAGCAGCCCTGTAACCCCTGTCAGAGCATTTGTTACATGGAATTCTCAGTGTCTCCTCAGCGGAGTCTGCTCCTTGGAAGTGATTTGAAAACTGACTTATGTCTTTTATCTGAGTTTCTCCTCCCCTAGTATAATAGTATCTACCACATCGCAGACGATACCATTCACTGAATGAATTAAGGAATTTCGAGGTAAATCCATCTGTACATCTTAGTCAATAAAGAAAACCAAAATACAAATGGAACTTCACTGCTATCAAAGAAAAAATGAGTCATGAAAAAAATAAACGGGAGGAATATATTTACCTTTATAAAAGTATAAAAATCTTTTGTTTTCAATTTTCAACATTTAACACTATACCTTTTAAAAAGCAAACAATCTTGAATGCTGCACCAGTTTCCAGTAAACTGACTTAGGAAATATTTTTCTTTCCTTCATGTATTCATATACTATCACTTGAAGAGAAAAGACAACTTAGAACAAGACTATCAAAGAGCCTTCTCCCAAAGCTTGCAAGCTATGTTAAAAAAAAAAAAAAAAAAAAGGCCATCTCTGAATCTCTATTAGTGAAACTTTTCTTTTGGCAGCCTAATATAATTATAAGACAAATAGTTCCTTCTAAGATACAAGAAAAATACTTATGCTAAAGGTGGGTGACTTTTCAAGTTAAACTTTGATTACAAGATTTTTTATCAAGGTTTTTCCATTCATTCACTGTGAAAATATATAGTGTTACATTTTCTTCAGTATTTTTGCATTATTGTCTATTTTACATCTTATTATAAATATTCACCTCTAAAAAATGTCTTTCTTTATAACAAAACTTCTTAAACTTAAGGGTAGTAAAGACTACTGTTAGCACCTTATTCAGTTCCAAATATTAAAATATTGCACACTAAATCCTAATAATTGTGGTGACCTATTCAAACTGATATCATTAAAGTTTCTCCTTTGCATTTAATGTATACTGCATATTCTATTACCATTATAATACCACTATATTATCAATATTACTTATTATATTATACATACTAAGAATGTTATTTCTTGCCTATTAAGTCTACTTTATCACAGGCAGGGCACCATGATAATTAAAAGCTCATCTTCTTTTCTGGAACCAGACTTCCTGAGTAGAAGTCCCAGCGCTGCCATTCACTATCTGCAATTACAATTCATAACTTATATTACCTATCTGTGCCTCAGCCTCCTCATATATAAAATGTGGATAGTGATGGTCCTCAGCCCATAGGGTTGGTGAGGATCATATAAGCTTACACATGGAAAGTCTCAGAGCATCTTCTGGCACAGCTAAAGCCTCTAGAAATATTTGGCTATTATTACTTACTGAGAGAGTACTATATGTTCCATTTTTCTAAATTTCTTATTTCTGTTTTCCCCCATTCATCGTACTTTAATCTGTCTTCTAGCTTCACCCACCTATTGAAATTCCTCTAGCAAATTGTCACCGAATTACCAAACTCAGCAGTTTGTTTTCCATCCTGAAGTATCCTCGCCTTCTTTACAACATTTGCCCTTTTAATCACACATTTTTCGGAAATGTTCTCATCTCTTGGGCAAGAAGAGGCACAGAAAAATTCAGAGAGACTGATATTATAGTTTTGGCCCCAGAAAAAAATAGTGTAAGGAAAAGGTTGTAATTGGTTTACAGGTAATGTGATGGAAAGTAGTCAAATAAGAATAGCTAGAATCCTGGACTCCAGTTTACTTTCTCTATAGTTCATCCTCCATATTGGACTTTCTAAGACAAATATATGATCTTGTTTTATTTCTGCTTAAAACATTTCTTTCAGGCTCTTAAACAAGTTAAGGGAACTTGGATATAGTTTGCGTGTTGGGGGGGGCGAGGGGTCAGTAGTCTGTATTATATGTTTGCGTATGGTGCATTTTTCCAAGGAAAGAGTTCATATACTTCCTTGGGGTCCATTCCCCCTAAATCAAGAACCACTGCCCCAATGGAAAGTCTAAAATCCACAGACATACATAAAAAACTCCACCTTAACTCTCACAGTCCTTCTTCTCTCTTTTCCCTTTTCCCCCCATGCTCTACTAAGTACTGTTGTTCACACTTCCACGTTTTACAAACTTTTTCTTCTTTCTTGAATATCAGTGGCCACCTGGCAGCTGAATACTAATTTTTTGAGATCCAGTGAAAACGTCATCTCTTTTTAGACTTCTATCTGCTACAATACACCAAGCATTATTAGAAATTCCTGAATTTCACACCCAGAGAACTATGTACCACCGAACCTTATTATCCGTTTATCATATGCTATTGAAGTCATCTGAGTGCCTATCACCACACTGAAGGGTAAACTCAGAAGACAGGGAGCAGGTCTTATTTACCTTTGTGTATCTACCAGCAGTGAGCATACTGCTAAGTACTACGTAAAGAATCCATAAATGTTTCACAGATGAGTGAGTGAATTACTGATTGTTGTCTTGCTTCAAATTCATCTGTTAGGTGGATATTGCGTGACATTTTCTGAGGGATCTTTTTTTTTAACCCGTGTGGTTAATCCACATAAATACCATACTTCTGAATTCAGGAATAAGGTGCTATGTTTCACACTCCTTAAATTGTTTTAAATCGTGTTAAGTATCGTATCAAAAAAAAAAAAAAAAAAAAAAACCTTGATAGTTGGTGATGAAACAAAGATTTGATAGCATGATTTTTAAGTCCTAGGAGGCCAACACTCTTTCCACTAGTAACTTTTGTCTAAAAGGGACAGTTTGAAGTTATTTCGATAAAAGCACCACCATACATCTTGAACTGAACACAGCAGTGCTGCAGTAAAAGCCACATACATAGCTGCAAAGGGAGACAATGAGATAGAAGCAAATGACATATTTTTAAAAGACATACATCTAAAGTACTTTTTTCTTTCTATGATAAATATATTTTCCTTCCATTGTTTCATCTTCATGGATTACAGAAACACCAAATTTCGTTTGATCCACAAGAGAAAGTTTTCTTACAAACATGTATAAAGAAGTTAGAATTAGGCATGCTTCTGGCATCTTCCCTTTTTGTGGAGAACAGGATTTTGAAGCAGGAAGAACATAAACAGTACACATTGACTCCTGACACACCATTGCTTTCTTCAACTAGAATAATACAAATTTGCAAGTGAACAAAAGAGTGGGAGGTAGATATCTGATTTACAATGTTTCTGAGATAAAGAACACTGTAAAAAAAAAAAAGATCCATGTGAATAATAAAGCATTGTTAACTGAGTCCTGACATTTCTATTCTAGTGACAACGACAGCAGAACTGCATACGGGCGCCTTGTGCCACTTTGAAAGTGGGAGGAAGACATATAATTATAATTCTTACAATGACGAGAATTCAAGAAAATCTGGGGAAAAATTTATTGAAACACATATTGACATATTAGTATTATAAATTACTTTCTCTTATTGACCTCCCCCCCAAAATTCTTTTGTTGGCTAGCTCATCATGGCACTAAAGGCATCTCATGAAAAGAGAGACCTGCCTTGAAAATTCTCTTCTTACGTTGAAAACTATCTACCATGTATTTATTCTGTAACTTGCTCGACATGTGAGATATATTAGAGAAATACATTTTCAAAACAGTTTTAACCTCCACTGTCTTGAGCACACGTATCAACTCTGTCATGTCACTTATCCAAAATCCTCATGGAAACTTCACATTTAGGCAAAACTAATGAATCTGTTTTAACACCATTTGCGAAAGTCAAAGAAGATATAATATTATGTTTTCACTTAACATACATTTTCATCCATCTCCTTTCTTTGTTGGATGGTGTAAGAGGGGAAAAAAATACTACAAAAATTACAGTGATGTTATCAACCGCAGTGTTTCAATAGAGAACAGAATTGGAAATGGCATTTTGCTGAGTGAACCTCTAAATGAATGGAAAAAAAAAAAACCCACAGGGATGAATTTTCTCCTGGTGTTTATCTCCACTGAAGTCTCAGAGGGAAGACTCCCAAGTGTTGAAGGAAGCTCTCTAACTGACCCCATTACTGCCTTGGGCACTGGGAAGGCAAAGGGGCAGTTGTAAAGTCAGACCCTGAGTGAGCATCCTGGAAATTATAGCGTTGTGTTAAATGCATCCTCTGCAGGGTGCCTTCCTATCTTCAGAGAACACTCATGAAATGCTGCCAACGAGAAAACTAAGTGTTTGTCTTTAGAAAAAGTGCCACCTTTTATGAAACATCTGGAGCCCATCCAAAGGGCCTCCAGAATAGATGCAAGAACATAATAAAGCACAACACCTCAGCCATTGAGGGCTAGAGTCATTTCTGCACACGTACCAGGGTTATTCATCCACCATCATAAATACTCGTAAGACCAAGGAAGAACGCAGGGTATCTGGTCCATGTAGAGTTCAACTCAAGGCCCACTGAACCAGTAAGCAAGAAGCCCACTTACAAACTTAGAAGAAAACATATTTTGGCTATTTCTTGCAGTTTACTAATCCCATTTCATCCACACTCAATATTTTCCCTCTGCTTGTTAGTGATAAGGATACACATGAGAATTTGGCTTTTACATGAACCTGGGGTTTTCTACAATGCCTGTTGTGATAAATAATAAAGATTAAGATACACGAGGAAATATATAACGACTAGAGATATTGCACTCTTGTACATATCCAACGCAGAGAGCATATCAGCTAAGTCAAGAAAGAAAGGACACCACAAGGACTGTGGAGGGGGGCCGGGGGGAGAAGTTACAAAAGTCAGATAGACTAACGGGTACCACAGAAAGAGCACAGTAAAAGAGGGTTAAAGATTAGGTCCCAAAAAGTGATAAAAGTAAATTCACCTCTGAGAAGAAAAAAAAAAAAACACCACCAAAAGAACCCAAAGAAGCCCAGCGTCATCTGCTCATTTGTATGTGAATTAAATTGACTGCCTGTAATCATGTTGACCTGGTTCTGTCCTAGGATGCTCTTAAAATTGGGTAGTAGGTTGGGAAAAGAAATATCTCAGAGTTAAGTTCTGGTGATGAACCTAGGACAGGGCACCGGCCTTTAAGTCTCATTCAGACAGTACGAGAATTTAATAGATGACTCATTTTCTAGAAGAGAATTTCAATCTTTCCTAATTGATGCATGGCAACTAGTCTCTTTGAAATCTAGAAAAGTAACTTTTGCTCGGAAAGGAAAAGAGAGGATCATTTCTAATTCTAACTCAAACATCTTCTTAAACATATGTGTGCCCGAAGTATTGGATGCGAGTGTTTATTATCGGCACTCTGCACTCATCTCAGCTGATCTGAAGGAATCTGTGCAGAGATAGATGGTAATAAGAGAGAGGACTTTGGAATCAGAACAAACTGGGTTTGAGCCTTGGCTGTGTGACCTTGGACAAGTTGCTTCATCTCTCTGAATTTCAGTTGCCTTGGGGCTCATAATAGCTACACAAAAATTTTGGGGACCACTCTCCTAGGTATTAGAAAACAAGATCTAGGTGGGCTCAATGTATAAACTATTGCACAGTTACCAGCTGGACTCAACAAGGTGATCACCTATAAAGGTATTCCTTTCAGAGCAACCTTGACAGGAGCAAAGGTACTTCCTTTAAAACATCAGCAGTATCTTCTGATGACTTACAGAGCTCTCCTAGAGAAACAAAAAATCCTCGTTCAGCAGTATCTTCTGATGACTTACAGAGCTCTCCTAGAGAAACAAAAAATCCTCATTCCAGTCTGCCACAATTATTGAATTGGAAACACCTTGTATATTTATACCTGTTTGTGTATCACCAAGGGACAACCTCAAAGTATAGCTGGCTCATTTCAGGTTTAAATATCCCATTAGCTAAGTTGTAAGGAAGTTCACGTAACCCAGGAGGCCCTGTGGTTCCACCTAAAGTATTATTCCTTTAGAGTTTCTGTTACTGTTTTCAACCTTTTGAGCTCTTGCAAATGTATTTGGCATTCAATTAAAGTGAGATTAATCCAAAACAGATGTAGTAGTACTAGTAGTAGTAGTAGTACTAGTAAAGAATTGCTTTGTTGAAAGCCTACCCATCCAAAGTACTAAATTATAAGCACACAGACACAAACAAATCCACAAGTATCAATTCTTTAAAGTGATTTAAAATGCATAGTTTCATACAACTCATTTGACAAAAATACAAATGCCGATGCGCTCTTAACAAACAGCTACAATGCCTAGTTTTATCTTTATGGAAACATAAAAGCATTTCAGATGCTGAGGACCTAGAATCTCAAAGAGTCTTCATCTCCAATTACCAAAAACAACTCAAATTTTACCCAAACCTCCAACTCTCCATGGCTATGACTGTTCCCCTACTTGAGTTCTTAGATTTCCAAAGAAAGAGACCGGCAGTGCTTCTTTGTCCTATAAACTTGGGGGGAGTGGGTGGACCATAAAAGCACCTACAGCGATCTAAAGCATAAAGGGTGGATGACATCATGGTTAATACTACTGTTATTTTCTAAGTGAGAGTCAGAGCGCTCACCTGCTAGACACAAAGGATTTCCGCCAGGCTCAGGGGTTCTTTTTCTATGACAACCTAATTGATAGAGGCTCTTAAAGAGAATCAGGAGATTAATCTACCCAACTGATAGGATGAGGCCCAACACTCATCATCTAATTTCGTAATGTCCTGTAAATATGCAAGCTCTCCTTAACAATGACAGCCAAACATGATCATATGCATCAGAGTCCCAGGGAGTGGGACAAGAGCCAAACTGCCTTATCTTCCATCATACGTTGTCCTTTCTGCCCCTTCATTTGAACCTTGGCCTCACTGGGGATTTCTGACCAGCTATTAGTCATTAAGGGGAATTTCATTGGTACAAAAAGCAGGTTACAGATGGCAGAGAAGGGATACCTGTGGGCAATCTATCTGTTGACAAGTTTGCCTCCTATAAATAGACCATAAAGACCCCAAAGGCACAACCATGCCACATTCATCTTTGTGCCTCCTGCATCTTTGTTAAGAGGAAGGACCGTAGCTTCCAAATGCCTAAATTCAAATTCCTACTCCAATCTCTACTAGCTTAGGAACACACCAATGAATAAAGCACAGCCCCCTTCCCCTCTAAACTGCATTTTCCTCGCTAGGAAAACTGTACTTATAATAACCTCCTCATTGGGTTATTGTGAGGATTAAAGGAGAATTCATTTAAAGCACTTAGCCAAAGCTTCTCACGGTGTGGAGCGACTATTAGGTGTCCTTATTTTCATTATTACAGCAGGTGCTAAGTGAATGAATGGATGGATGAATTGGTGTCTGGAAGATGAAACTGACATCTATGATTTATCCAACATCTAAAATTCTATAATTTGACTCAGTTTCCAAAGAATTTCATATCTGAAAACTTACCTGAAAATATGTCACCTGTCCTGGCTATTATTGTACCTGTTTTGGATGCAATATAATATAGCGGAAAGAGAAAGAGACTAGAGGCCAGGGGAACAAGAATTTAAACATTTCATTGCCTACCACTTAGTAAGCAGATACTGATCTACATTCATGCAACCTTTATGCCAAATGCTCTGCTAAGGTCAGGAATACCAAGGCATGGACCCCTTTCCTCACAGAAAAGAAAGACACATGCATAACAGAATGTCTTGGAAGCACAGAAAGAACCTTTGTCACAAGTCAAGAAAGGCTTCAGAGAAGGTGAAATGCCCATTGAGGATGGGAAATGGGTTTCATTAATCCCCATATTCCCTGTATCTGGCAGGGTTTCTAAGTACAGGAGCAGATGACAGATAGCTGTTAAATAAATAAGTACCATGTCCTCCAGGTCTGAGGAATGAGGCGCTGAGTAAGGTGGGGAAGGAGGGAAGGGAACTCTAAGCAGAGAGAATGGCACTTGTAAAGGGCATTCGCAAAATTGGGAGTCACAAATGTCTATGTGTGGAGAGGATGCTGTTGGGAGAAAAGGATCTGCAGATCAAAAGAGACAGTGGGAAAAAAAAAAAAGAGACAGTGGCTGTGAACACACTGCGTGAATTGAAAGCCCCCGACAGCTGCATTACTACTGTGCTGCTTGCTGCCCTGATTCTGACCTTTTTGGCATCCCATAGGGTTCTGAGATGGTTTCCTCATCTCAACATTCACTAGCTCCAGGATCTTCTCCAAAATGCCTGAATTCTCTCTTCCGCCTTTCTTTATACAAATATTTTAGAGAATCACTAAAGAATAAAGACGTATAATACTTGCCTTCATCATTCCTTTCATTAAACAAAGGAAATACTTATACTAGTACTTTCCAAAGAATAAAATTATTGACGTGTACACAACTGACCACTCCAGACACTAACGTTTCTATTTGACTATCTTGGTTTCTAATCCATATCGTTGCATCAGTATTTTATAGCATTCATTTTAAAGTTCCCCATTTTTAATTGGTCATTTTGAAAAGGAATATTTTTTCAATGAAGAAATATATTTTTCTTAGTTTTTACAAAGGCCTTTTGTGTCAAAATGCTCATTTAAGAAAACGTGAAAGATTCTGAAACTTTGGAAAACTCATGCTCGTTACAGGCAGTTGGAAAATTCAGAAAACACTTTTGTGAGTGGAGGTTTTATCTGAGAATCTTTCTTACGTATAATTTCCAGGTAACTGCCATAATGAAGAATAAAAATGAATCCTGCAAAGGTTGCTTTATAATTACACCCAGATACCATCTGATAAGGAGACCAAAGAGTTCTACACACTTCCTGGTTTCTGGCTCTGTCACCTCCAATCAGTGCTAGTTTTGAATAAGGACATTCACCTCAATATTTTCATTGTAATTTTAATTTTGTAATAACCATTGATCGTTCCTCAAGACAACTGTCATTCTTTCCTTGCCTCAGCATCTCAAAACCTGAGTTCCTATCTTTGCTTTTGCTTTCTCTGGAAGTGAAAATAT
This sequence comes from Aethalodelphis obliquidens, assembly GCF_003676395.1. Classification (NCBI taxonomy): domain Eukaryota; kingdom Metazoa; phylum Chordata; class Mammalia; order Artiodactyla; family Delphinidae; genus Aethalodelphis; species Aethalodelphis obliquidens. Next base: position 17,720,162 of record NW_020837966.1, on the reverse strand, counting down.
AACTTTAAATAATGTTTTCAGAAAAGGTTTTGTTAGTTTTCTTTAGAGTAGAATATTTTCTTCTGATAATGTATTAGGAGAATACCTTAGCATACCTTCCCACAGAAAAGACAAACTGATTGAGGATAAAATTGTCAAGGCCTAATCTTTCCTCAAAATTTAAGAAATGTTGCACCACTGTTTTTTGGCACGTAGCTTTGGCAAAAATGATTTGGGGACAACCTCAGAACAATTCTTTTTTATATGATCCAGTTTTCTTGTCTGGGTGCTTGAAAAATATCTTTATTTTTATAATTTAAAATACTTTGTAGGATTATTGGTCTCTTTTTTACTAAATTTTAGACAGTGAGGTACACACTCATGAACTGTTTCTACTGAAGACATACACATCAAGATTATCTTTAAACAAAGCTTATATTTAAATTGTTTTGGTTTCTTCTTTAGGAAACTATTAACGCTTGGGTGAGATCTATGTGCTCTGACCTCTGTATCTAACACCATGTTTATCATCATAAGTTCAGTCCTTTATCCTTTACTTTTAAACTATGGGAAAGCTGTTCATATTTACTCTCTACATGACTACTGATATTCTCTGTAGGGTCAATTCTCTGTTTTACTGCCCAGAACGCAGATTTTAATTCTGTCATTATAATCTTGACTTCTTCAGAATCTCTTAATTCACTGTGTCCCTCTGGATCTATCCTGCAGGCTTTTCACCTCCATTTGTTTGCTCCTTAATATTTTCTTCTCTTTTCTTCACAGATTTCTTCAGGCAATCTAATCAGAATCTCAATTTTTGAAAATTTTCTGTTTATTGTAAAAAATCATACCTGGATTGGTTAGAGTGACAAAGAACTACAGCTCGCTGGTCAGATCAAAAAGCACAGCTCTTCAAAGGAGAGGGCAGCTCAATTTTCCAAATGATACAGAATATTCATTACTGGACCAGGCAAGGTGTTGGGGCACGGTGGGGAGACAGAGGTTGTGCACTGCCCTCTCAGCTGAGCTAGCCGAAGCGCCAGAGGGATTGGATTCTTTAGTTCAATTCTAATGAGTAGATATGTTGTGTTAATTCTTCCCAGAACAAGCAAGCCCATATTTTGTGGACGTGAGCATTTTTCTTTTTCCATATTGTCAGAGGTGTTTAAGAAGGAAGCTAGGAGAAATTTTATCAAGGATTTCTATAAAGACAATATTTTAAACTTGGAAGCTGTGACTACAGTGACTATTAGGCCTGTGGAAATAACTTTTTAAAACCTATCATGATTAATACATGGAATAAGTGGATACTTTTTTAAAGGAGACTCGTTTTTTCCTTGAAATGGTCCAAACACTTCATAGAATTGTTCTGTTATTTTTAAGACCTGAATATGTAACCTAACTTTGTGCTAGCCTGCTTTAAGCATTCTAAAATATATTCAGAATAGTCTACCTTCACATGCTGGAATACTGAATATTTTACGCTCGGACAAGGAGCAAACCGTAGGTCTTTCGCCAAGCACCGTCAGTGCACTTGAGTATGGGTTACCAAAAACTCTGGAGAATTTTTTTTTTCTATTTATTGTTATAGCTGAAATCCTTGTGTCTCTGGTAGGCTTTAAGTGACATAAATATGCATTTCCATCTGCACGTCCTTGTCAGGAATAGTTCTGCTGGGAGGTGTTATGCCACCCAAGTACTTCCAGAATAGAGTCTGTTAATCCTGTTACCACTATAGAAACTCAGAGGAAAAGTCTACTCAGGCCACTACTGCAGCTGCTGTGGCTGTCAGTCTTCCAGTGTGCCACACCCTCGGTACCAGAAGGAAGCCTAAGAAAATGGATTTTCCTTCAGGTGGAGAGGGATGTAGAGGGCTGACCTCAGTCTATTACTTAGACCAGCGGTCTCCAAAGTTTTTCTTGTAAACCTTTACTAGTAAAAAAGGGGGGAAAACAGCAAGGCCCACTTTAGGTAGGTATGTGTATACATATATACACACACATACACACACACACGTGCACATGCAATGGATATATAAGTTGCCACATTAACTGCTATGTATGTTACAAAATATACCAAAATAACTATTATATGATAATTTTCTTAAAAAAAAATGTGAGTAGCTGCTCTAACCCGCGTTGGATAGACTTGTACCTTCCCTAGGAGGGAGACCATTGGAGTACACTTCCACCAGATGGGCCACCAGGAAAATAGATCATAAAGCCCAGTTAGGCTTCTGATAGATGCCATAATACGCTGGGCACATACAATGGGCCAAAGGAGTTGTAAATGAGCACGTGCTTTGCTTCTCTACTTACTCCATCTTGTTACCTCTTGCCCTTCCTCCTAGTGTGGCTTGACTTCTAGCCTCCAGGCTCTCTGTTTAGATCTCATCCCTATCCTACATTTAGATAGGCATGTTACAAATGGGTATGAACCTGTCAAGACCTACAAGCCAACAGGGATCTTGCATAGTCTGTCAACAGACATGTCACCTCAGAGCCCTTAGGACACAAAAGCAAGAACCAGCTAAATAAACGAAATCCAAACGTCAATCATCCAATAAATATTTTTGAACAAAAACGTATAGATCTATAAACCCAAAATGAATGTCTTTCACTGTCTAATTCCATATAATACAGCAGAGCTCAGAATTACCCATGAATCTAGTTGTGGAACAAAAATTCTTCAGAAAGGCAGTGGATATGAAAAAAAACCTCGCACTTCTCATGATAGTGAAAGACGGTCTTTTCAGATATAGAAAACTGAAGACTTGGCTCAAAGTTCTGTTTGAATTGATAAAAATAAATTATTTTATTGGTAAAACCTAGAGTCAGCCAGAAAAGAGTATGCAAACTTCCCCCAATCACTACTGGTGTGGGTATAAATTGACATGATCCTTTTGGAAGGCAATTAGTAAATTATACGAAAAGCTTTAGAAATTTGGCCATTAATCCAATTAAGTCCTTACTTATGAATTAAACCTGCATAAATGAATAGATATATGAAAAGATTCACGAAAATAGCATTTAAGAATATTTATAATAGCAAAAATTGGCAACAATTTACAGTTTTATTGAATGGTGGAATGTTAAATAATTTATGATATGTCATGCAAGAAATGTTATGCATTATTTGACTTCTTATTTATTAAGTACCTATTATGTTCCAGGCACCCCTCTAGGAGATTGCAATTAATTAATATAGACAAAGCTTTCATAAAGGTGATATTTTAGTCGAGGGTAGAAGAGATATATACTCCATAATCAAGTAAACAAATACATAAACAAAACATTTTCAGAATAATGGAAAGCACTATGAAGACAATGAAATTGTGATGTAGTAGAAATGGCTGGTGGTGAGGGCTTGAGATTAGTTTATATACGGATTTCTCAAATTCAGAGGAAACCATATTCTTTGTGGAGGCTTTTTTTTTTGTCGGGGGGAGGCAGGGAGGATTCCTGAGCATTGCAGGATGTTTAGCAGCATCCCTGGCCATGAGTCACTAAAAACACTCATCCCAGTCATGACAGTAAAACACATCCCCAACCATTGCCATTGTCCCCTGGGTGGCAAAATCTGCCCCAACTGAGAACCACTGCTTTAGATTTAGTGTAGGGAAGGCTTCTTTGAGGAGGTAACATTTGAGCTGAGATGTATGTTTTTAAATAATCTTTAGGATATAGGGAAACATTCATGAAATAACTGTAACATATATAATACGATATATTCAATAAAATCGCAATATTGATTTTCTTTTTAAACCTCTATCTAGACAGACAATATAGCATGATGATTAGAAGCACAAACCTGTAGCCAGGCTGCCTTAATTATAATCCCAACTCCATCACTTTTTAGTTGGGTGACCTTGGGTAAGTTACTTTATACCCCTGTGCTTTTGGGTCCTCATCCAAAAAATGGGGATGACACTAGTAGTACTTAACACATAAGGTTTCTGGGAGTATTAAATGAGTTAATACACGCAAAGTTCCTAGAAGAGTGAGTGGCACATCTTGGAAACACTATATATAATATATACACATATATTGCATATATAATAATATATTAAAATTAGATAAACATTCTAATTTTAATATTTTATATATTATAAATCTGACATATATGTAGATATATATGCTATATATACACCAGATTTTTCCATTGTCTCTTTGTGAAACAAATGAAATAATGTGTTAATAATGGTAGAATTACAGGGGATTTTATTTTCTTTGTGTCTTTTTATATTCTTCACACTTTTATAGATACAAATGCAAATGTTGCTTTCACATCAAAGTAAAAATCAATATGTATTTTAGCACAAAAGAGAGAATTTTTAGACTTTCACCAGGATCAACTGGCATAGCGAGAGTGGGAGAGGAAGACCAATGGAAGATGTGCTCAGAAACACCTGTCCCAGGGAAAATGAGTCAATTGTCAACTGAAAGCTGAGACACCCCACGTTCAATCTGTCAGTCAGTTCATCAGTCATCTGAAATTTACTTAACGCTTGCTTTCTGCCAGACACTGTGCCAGGTGCTGGAAAATCAAAGATGAATGCAGGTCACATTTCTTCAAGGAGCTCACAACAGAAAAGGGAAGAGAAATACATCCACAATTAGCCACAGTACAATAAATGGAAGTATAATGAGGACCAACCCAGGTCTCTGGGGGCTCTCAAAGGTAACAATTTCAGTTGGAGTGGGGGGCAGTGTAGGAAGCTTCACCTAGGAGATGACACTTGCAATGGTCTTTGAGGGATAAGTTTGGAAAATGCAATCATTTGTAAGAATTCTGGTTTTGAGCAAACACAGAACGTGCTTCCTAATCAAACACCAGCAAAATCGCTTAGCCTAGAGAAAGGAAAATCAGAAAGGACAAAGGAGTTATACTTCAGAAAAGTGTCTTGATCTCATATCAGAGTGCCTGGTTCCATAAAGCAATTTGTGAAAGTTTGACTGTCATAGGAATTAGAAGGCATAAGTTCAAGTACTAGCCCTGCCCCTTACCAGCCGGGTAATCTTGGGCAAACCATTAAAATCTCTGACACTCCATCTACTTCCTCATTCATATAATGGTGATAATAATACTTTGCAATACTGTTGTGAGCGTCAAATGAGATAATGCAAGTAAGAGACTTTCAGTGACATTCAAATAGTTGGGATGATAAATTGTGATGGTTTTAACATAATAGAGACGATCGTGAATAATTATAATTTAATTTTTAACATTTATATTCAAACATAACAGTAAAAAAAGAAATCAAATCTATACACAACACCAATTATACATGAGTTTATAGCCTGATTGGCTTCATTTATTTTTTCAGAGCTCTTAACCTATTACTAATCCAAGTGCATCAAGCTATAAAAACTGCTAACCAATTATTTTTTTCCTGAGATAACATAATCTCTGCTTCTTGAGACACTTTATACTAACGTTAAACTGAAGCTAACTGCATGAAAATGAAATGGAGACTCATAATTGCAAACTGTTTTCATGTCTAAAGAAGATTCAACCACTTCCTAGGACTGAATTGCTCCTTGTTAAAGTTTAAGATCAAGCTATAAAAGTATATCACTTAGCCTATGTCTGCCTACCGGTGCAAAGTATAGTGGCAAGCAGAAAACGGAGGTAATTATCTAGAAACATTAGGCCAAAAATCCCACTTCGGCCCCAAAAGACTGAAGTTGCTTTGCAGGTATCAGGGAAGCCTGAGGAGGAGGCCACGTTCAACTTTCTCTTAGAACCTTCTTCTCCCTGAATCCTTTTTACCTTGAACACTCATTGCTATGACATCTGGAGGAATAATATTCTTTTGCTTTTTCCCTCTCTAAAAAACAAGATTTACTAAGGCTGACTGAAAAGGCTTAAAATGTCCTCTTGTCACGGCCCTTGATAGACATTTTACCTAATGTTTTTTGAAGCAGAGTTTCAGTTGAAGTGCTGCAGAAGACAAAGCAAAACAATGATATGTAAAACTGCTGCTTTAACCTGAATGTCTTAAAAAACGAAACAAACAAACAAAAAACCTGAATGTCTTTAAAAGACATCTAACCAGAGCTGGCATTTGAAAAATTAAAGAAAAAGAAGGTCCAGTATAATATTCTTAGTTCATTTATCCCTCCCCCAACAAAAAATAGATGTAATGAACCCAAGATTTTTTGTTCAGTCTAACTAACAGGATATAACAATGGAATGCTCCATGAATTACTTACTGCCATTCATTTCAAAAGGTGAGAACATTTTAGGAGGCCTTCAACGCTCACCTTGAGAAAACTACCTTCAACGCTCACCTTGAGAAAATTACCCCACTCAGCTTCCAAAAAAGAAAATGTGGGTTTTTTCAAAAAAAAAAACACCTTCTTTGAGTATCAGTTACCTTTTATTATGCTTTTGTGACTACTAGGGAACCCTCATCGTCCTCATTTTGCTCTGTCTTTAGCCATACTATCAAATCTCAAATTTAACTCAATGTAAGAAAAATAATGCTCTATACATACAGAAAATGATCCTAGCTCGTTCTAATAATTTTCATCATGTGTGATCATGTTGTATGCTTTTCTCTACTTTGTGTATTGTGTCATTACCTACCAAGCTGTGGAGAAGAAAGTCCATATAGTCTAACAATAACAACAAAATATCATTTCTGACATTTGTGTGAACTTTAAAAACTTTACATACAAAGGAAAGAACTTTTTTTTATCTCTACCGTGTCAGCTTACTAACCATACTTATTTATTAATGGTTTAGTAGCTTACACTTTGAAATGTCACCTGTCTGTTTTGATCTGATTTCAACCACGGATAATCACAGTACTGAATTCTAAGCTAGACTATAGTTTAAATCCAAAGGAAAATATAATTCACCATTACAGCTTTAAAAATGGTCCAAACATTTGAAATACACACTCACCTTAAACGTTTTGGTCTAGAATTAAAATTAAAATCACCCTGCCTTAACAACTTATCTAATAATTTTCATAGAGGCTTCTGGAGTTTAGCGTTCACAAGAAAAACTTAACAACAAGCAACTTTTGTCAAAGGCAATTTGTCGGTAGAATGGATAAGTTAACTGAGAATAAGAGAATGGGAAAGAAAGAGCTACTGACATCTTGTGTGTATGCATGATGTGCGTCTGCTTTGTTTCGTTTTGCTTTTTCATGAGTAATATGACCAGAAGAGTACTGCTCACGACATCATTTTGATTACAGTGAGTAAGATGTCTTAGGAGAGTTGTTATTATAGTTGAGATCAATGATTACTGAAACACAGGCTGACCTTGTTTCATTGTGCTTTGCTGTATAGTGCTTCACAGATACTGTGTTTTTTATAAATTGATGGTTTGTGGCAACCCTGCATCAAACAAGTCTATCAGAGTCATTTCTTCCAACGGCATTTTCTCACTTCATGTCTCTGTGCCACATTTTGATAATTCTCACAATATTTCCAACTTTTTCATTATTACTGTATTTGTCATGGTGGTCTGGGATCAATGATCTTTGCTATGACTATGGCAAAAAGACAACAACTCACTGACGGTTAGCATTTTTCAGCAGTGAAGCATTTTTAAGTAACGTATGTACCTTGTGTTTTTAGACATAACGCTGTTGCACACTTAGTAGACTACACTATAGTGTAAACAGAACTTTTATATGCACTGGGAGAGCAAAAAATTCGTGTGACTTGCTTTATCGCAGTATTTCCTTTATTGTGGCCATCTGCAACAAAACCAACAGTATCTCTGAGGTATGCCTTGGAGTCCAGATTTGAGGGCACAGAAGATTAAACCTGAGTGGTAGTATTTCAAATGAAAAAACAGAGATAGACTTGTGAGATATTTAGAAAGAATAAGAAAGAAAAACTGGAAGGTCATTGAACGGAGAGATGGGGCAAATCAAATATTTTTAAGCTCATGAAACTGGCAAAATGACAATACTATGAAAAGAAATCGAACTGTGAATTCTCCAGGGATATCCAGGATTACCAAGTTTGGGGAGGAGAATGAGGGGCCAATAGAAAGAGACACAGTAATTGTAAGGATTTGGCCAGTAATTCAAATAAAACATCCAATAGTCAGTTGCAAGTTTGAGACTGCAATTTGTGATGACTCTGGGTCTCTTGAGGACTATTTGCTCTTAGTCTTTGAATTCCCAAGCACCTAGTACAGCTAGACACATAGCTTTTGTGGCCGGCTGGCTAACTGCATAGAGATTTGGGGCCCAAGTGCACAAAGAAAATAAGTTGTGAGTGTGAACGAAAACAGACTTTAAGACCAAGGAACAAAGAAAGGAGCCAAGAGAACAAAGTTTGAGAAAAAACTACATTGAAGGAATGGGAGGGAAAAAAGAAACCAATAATCAAGATAGGAAAGGTCAAAGAAGTAAACCCAGACAGAGAAATGGGAAGGGAAGGGAGGGGGAAAACAAGAATAGGATGGGAGAAGCCGGGGGTGGGGGGGGAGAAGAGATGTTACTTATTCATGATTTGAATTCATATATATAGAGACTCAGAAGATGCACCAATGCAAAAATTCTAAAGTCACACTTAGTGAGCAAAAATGAAAATCATTAAAATGTTTCATTAATGACTTAAAGTAAATAAATTAACAGCTCCTGTCACATTGATTCATCCATTCCATGTGGGCACTCAATAAATGTTAATTGAATTAAATTAATAACATTTGCTCAGTGGTAATAAAAAATTAATTTACTGTCTGTCGTCTCTGTTACTTAAGTTTATGCCCATTGCTTCTGCAATTACTTCTAGCCCAAAGAGAAATTTTCTATTTCCCTGACTTTCAGTACACACTTTCTTTCCCAAGAAATACAGTTGAACTTCTAATTTTTGTCCTAATTTTGGTGATTTTTTCCTGTTGAAAAAAATTATTTTCTCTAAGTTAATGTCAAGAACTATGTATAACATCCCAAATTTAGTTTCACGAGTTCCTTATTTAATTCCAAAATAGTTTTCTCTGCAGAAGATGTGATACCACTTTTTATGTGTTTCTCCTTTTAGCTTATGCTACTTTATAATACTTCGGGTACAAAGTCAAATAACACCACAAAAGAAGGAATCTGGGGAAATTACTGTTAGCATTCCATCTATAAAAGATGGAAGATGTCAGTAACATTCACCCAAAAATTGTGACTCATTTCAGATGTCAGAATTCTGGGTTGAACAGACTGGGTTCTGAAATGTGTGTTTGTCAGATGATTTTCTAATGAGTAACAGATAGTTCCCAGTGGGGAATGAAAAAAAATAAAAATATAAACAGAGATTATAGAATTAAAATAACTTTATGAATGGCAGTTTAACTTCTCCATAAAATTCTCTCAGTACAAGCCCAGTGTCTCCAAATGGTTGCTTAATGTAGCACACCACTTAGATTCAAAATGCTATACTTAAAAGTGTCGAGAAATTAAAAAGAGAATCATATACCACTTGGCTGTATACTGTATTCTCCGCATGTTCTTATATTCCAGTAACCTCTATCCAACTTTTTTTTTGTTACTGAATTACTTTGTGCAAAAGCAATTTACATTACATGCAGCCTGACTACGTGTGATAATTTGAGCTGATAGTCAATTAATTCTGTAGTAAATAGCTGCTGTAATCTCTATACTCATCAAGGTTTTCTTATCTATCAACTCTTCCTGAAATGCTCTTTGATGTACGGGATACAGCAGCTGTAACTAAAGAGGCAGGATTCCCTAAGTGTGCAAGAAAGTAGTCTTAGCTTTGCAAAGACTGCTTAGGTATGTCTGTAAAGCAACGTTATTTGCAAGGCTTGATTGCAGGTAGGTGACACATCACGGGATTGAGAGTGAAGAGGGTTTTGCTGATGTGCAGTCCCAATAGTGAGGAAGCAGAGATAAAAGCTAACAACAAATTGGAGAAAATGTTGAATAATATAAAGAGACAGGGACAAGAGCAAAGCTTTTGGAATCCAAACGGCCTGGGTTCAAATCCCAGCTCTACCATTTACTAACAAGGAAGCCTCAGGGAACTTATCTAAATAAACTAAGCCTTGGTTACGCTCATTCATCTGTTAACTTGGGGTACCAATTTATACATTTCCCATCTGTCCTGGGAGGCTGCCAGTATTACCTCCTAGAGTCTTTGTGATGCTTAAATTAAATAAGGTACATAGTGGTAACACAGAACTTGACATACAAGGTATACAATTCTGTGTGCTGTGTGTGTGTGTGTGTGTGTGTGTGTGTGTGTGTGTGTGTGCGCGCGCGCGCGCGCACGTGTATAAAGCAGTGGTTTGATATTCAAAATTGGTGGTTTTGCCCCATGGAGGAAATGTGGCAATATCCACAGACCTTTTGTTTGTCATGTCCTAGGGCAGCTGGTGTTACTGGCATCAAGCAGGTAGAAGACAGGGATGCTGCTAAACATCCTACAATCTCCCTGTGACAAAGAATTACCTGGCCCCAAATATCAGTGCTTCTCTAAGTACTGAAGGCATAATGTGAATGACTATTTGTGATTAAAGCTGGTTACTTGACACTTTGATATCCAAGCAAGAAAAATAAACTATGATTTTTGTCATCATCGTCATCATCATCGTTATCATCACTATACCATTAATTTGGTGAATCTTGGGTTAAAGGAACCCAAGAGCTTCCCAATCTGTTGAACTAATTCTATCTATTCAATATTACATTAACTGCTATCAACAATAGATGTTTTTCTGAACCCCTATTTCTGCAACCAAGAGATTTAAAGCTAGCAGCCTAAGAGGTAGGGAATAAAAATTAAACACTGTTGAAAGCCAAAGCTGTTTGGAGGCTCAGAAAGCAACAAAAATGGCCTAAGACAACTGTGCGTGCAATACTGTCAGCTCTCGTGCCAGTTAGGAGCCTTTGGAGAGCAACTGCCTCGTGATTAGCTTCTGAAAATCACTGATGTATGTATCAGTGGCTGTCCTCTCCTTTCTCCACTCTCAAAAGCAGAAGGCCCCTGTGGCAGTGGTTCCCAAACTTTTCTGCATGCTGGAATCACTCAGGGAGCTTTGAAAATCCCTCAGGAAATGTGATCTAATCTGTTGAGGGGGAGGAGGGATTGCCTGAGCTTTAAAAAAATTCCAAATTTTTAGAAGGTTTCCTAGATGATTCTACCCTGTAGACACATCTACCACTGTCCTAGGAGGCAGATCAAGCAGAGATTTCCATCTACCTCAAACTAAGAAGCAATTTCTCGAAGGACAATGAAAACGGACTTGGCAAGAATGTATTTCTTGCACAGAGCTACCTAAGCACAGTAAAATTAAACCAGGTTGCCAACTGCTTTATTGATTTCAGTCACTCTGTGAGCATCAATGAATCAGGCATTGGGCTAGTGATGGAAAAGGCAATTCTCTAGAAGGCGTCTTCACTATCTCCCAATAGTGCTGCCAAATTACCAGGACTGATGCTTCTTTAGGTCTGAAGAAGTCCCTGGGTGTCATCCTGGATGCAGGTTTGAGAATACCTTCTGTTAACTCTTCTCTCCATCTTAGGATGATTTAATTGGTGTAGGTAAGCTATACACTGCCTGCATCACTACCCCGTCTGGATGTTTCTGAAAGCCAGGGACCATGCCTGTCTTAGTCAGCACTTAATCCCCAGTTTCGAGACCAGTGCTTGTTATGTAACAGACCCTCAATTATTCTGCGGGAACCAGTAAATGAGTATGGGAGTTCTGAAATACACGAAGCACCTAGGTCTTTTCAGCCTTCTCTGTGCCTCTCCAAACCAGAATCTCAGTCAAGGACTTTGCTCTAGGTTCCCTGCCAGGTGGTTACATGGAAATAAAAGTCTGTTCCCAAGAAGTACACCCCCAAAGCCACAAAGACTATCAACTTCATAGACACCTAACAAATGGCAAGGCAGAGAAAAGACTGGCGAAATAACAGTCTTTAAGGGCAGATGTAGAAATGGGCTCATAGGATGGTTATGTGTGACCACTTTTCTTATACAGGGCAGGAAACTGAGGTTTGTAGACACAAAGAAATAAAACAACTTGATTGAGATCACATACATTACTTAACAGCATTTAAGACACTTCTACTACTTCTGAGATCCATAAAACATTATGACAATAAGCTGACAACATTCTATGAGGTTTTGTTAATCCTAGTGAATGAATGCCTTGATTCTCCCCACCCATCACTATAAAAACCACTGTGTTTCTGAAATAAGTGGTACAAATTACTGTGATAGGTGAAACTTGTAATATGGGTAAGATTTTATAATTACTGAACTTTCATTCTTACATATATTTTCATTCAAGATAATCCTGTCCAATAATGCTTCATGCTTCTAAATAAGATTTTAATCTTATAAAAGCCTAGAATGTGAATTTTTCTGCCAACGTCCCTTCTTGGATCGGGAGGTCACGTCAACTATAAGCGGGTCTGTGTATGTGTGTTTTCTTTTTTCCTCTAGATACGCAACTCACAAACGGAAAGCAGGCAGACGAGAAAGCCATTAATACCATCGTTATAAACTCAGTATCCGAATTCAAAATCACAGATGGACCAGCCAAGGAAACCCCCGGTGAGAAAAAACTGTCAGAATCCAGCATATCACTGACCTCCCTTGAAGAATGCCAAACGAAATTTTCCTACCTCCAAACTCATCCTTCAGTTCATCCAAGAGACACTGATGGTATGTTTCTCACAATCAACCCATCTCTAAATAAAGCTCCCCAAACCCCAGCCCCTGGAAAACCATCATATATGCTGTTAGAAAAAAAAAAGTCTCCATGAATATTAAACAGGAAGGCTTCAATTTGAAAACTCTGATGAATGACACATGTCAAGGTCACCTGGCAATTATGAGGTGCTTGGCAGGTTGTTTGCTCTCAAAGCTGGGAGTTTGAGGCAAAGTGTTTTAAATAGCTAGAGTGAGGTAAAATCATTCTTGCTATGGAGCTATGAAGTAGACTAAAAAATGGCCAATTTTTTTCTCTTCTTGCATCTGGGACCATTCAACCCGCGACTCTAGGCTGAGAGGAGAAGAAGATAGGGTGGAATAGCATTGCAAAGCTGGAAAAGTATAAATATAGACTGCAGCAAAATACAAGGATGCTTACACCAGCAGCCTGTGGAAAAGGGTTGGTTCCTCTAGGTAACATCACCTCCTAGGCATTCGAATCAGTGCAAAGCTACACCAAACCACCTCTATATATGACATAAGAGGCATGTTGCATTTGCAAAACCAATTGCAAATTGAATTTATGCTAAATGATCAGCACAGTCAAGTTCAAGGTCATGGACTCCACACCAAGACATATGGAATTTTACTCATGTTAACTTTGCACTGACCTTCATAGGAGACATAAACCATTCAGGAATTGTGTAATGTTCCATATTGACATTTGCATTTAAAGAAACCTTGAAGTTTCTCAAAGGAAAACATAAAAAGGTACAGTTTCTGGTCCATATTTAAATTCATATTTACTTTTTTAAAATAAGATAAAAAAGTGAAATAAACTTTGCATAACAGGAACTTTGAAATCACATCAGTTTAATTCCTGGCTCTGAAATTTATTCACTGGAACACTGGATTAAGTTTTTTACCATCTCTAAATCTCAGACTCAGTTATATAATGGAGCTAGTAACACGCAATAGGGTGTTTTGAAGATCAAATGAAATAACATGGGTAAAACATCCAGTAGACAATCTCTCACAGAACAGATGTTCGACTTCTGCTTTTATTATGATTATGGTTTTAAAAAGTAAGGGGAGAGATTTCTAACACACGTTATATATGATCTCGTGAAAACATTGCCATGGAGGCTTTAGACTAGAAGACACGATTGCCTGCAGTTGCCAGGAGACAGTGAGAATAAGGAAGTACTCCAGATGTATGACAGGGATGGGTGAGGACTGTGGCAAGGAGAAGAACACTGCCTCTACTCAGCTCCAGCTAATTGTTGCCAGAAGGAAAAAGAGGTTCAGACCTGCCAGAACTAGAGTGTTACAGGAAATCTCCCAATTTTTAAGTGTTGGCAATAGTTCTATTTCTTCTATGAAGCCCCAGACACTCCCAACAATACACAGCTTTCAGCTAACTTTGGCCAATAGGCTGCCAGGTATGACCTTGAGTCCAAGATGATGTCCAAGCTTCTGGTTTTGTTAGAGCTTGATGCTAATCAAGAAAACAGGCAAGGGCTTCCCTGGTGGCGCAGTGGTTGAGAGTCCGCCTGCCGATGCAGGGGACACGGGTTCGTGCCCCAGTCCGGGAAGATCCCACATGCCACGGAGCGGCTGGGCCCGTGAGCCATGGCCGCTGAGCCTGCGCATCCAGAGCCTGTGCTCCGCAACGGGAGAGGCCACAACAGTGAGAGGCCCGCGTACCGCAAAAAAAAAAAAAAAGAAAGAAAACAGGCAACAGAGGAGAGTTCTCTACATTTTGACAATAGAGAATTTTATCAGATCATGTAAGGGATGCATGGATTTTTACTTGTAATGGATCTTGGTTGTAATGATCCCAGAATTACGAATTACCATTATATGTATCCACACAATACAGGAGAGTGCCCCTCCGGAACCACTCTGATCTGTCTTATCAGGTATCTTGGCAGAATGAGAAGGACCAATGCAGCTAGCATGATACCTGAACCCTTGTATTCTCAGGGAAGACCAAAATGACTACTCCATTAAAATGGCAACACATACTCAGGAGCCTCATGTAGGAAAAGAACCAACTACTCTTTCTTCAAAAGGGCAAAGGAGATTCATGAAGACCATTGAATTAGACTGTTTTCTTAGGCCCTGGACAGAGGCTATTATGACCCAGAAAATTCCAGTATTAAGCTGACAACACAGGTAATAGCTCATCCTCATTTCTCACACTGCAAAAAAAAAAAAAAAAAAAAAAAAAAATCCTCCCACTGAGGTAAGAGTTTTTGGTACCTGGTTAAAAAACAGAGTAAAACACCTAGACTAGGGCCCACAAATGGTGCTAAGAACCTCTCATTATCCTAGATAGCAAACATCAAGGAAATAAAGAGTTAAGTCAGACTCATTGCATTTTAGGAAAATTTTGATAGTAATTAATTTAAGGATGCAGAAATTGAGAGCTGGGGTCACTGTTCATACTGAGATAAATACAGAAATATCTTTCAGGAACAGCAGGGGAAACAGAAGGGAAAAGAGAAGATTGCATCCACTTTTATGTAGTTTGTGGTTAATTTATTTTCAAATATATAAATGAGTGCATAGGAATGGATGCTTAATTGCTAATATCTATTATTTATATACATTGCCCCACTTAAAACAGGATGGAGAAGCCTCACACATGCAGATTTTGTAAAATGTGTTACATCCATTAGCACAGTTCATGGTGTGTACTCTGATGGGAATTTAAAATGATCTTTACTGCACATCACACACTCTGTGCTGCGACATTATTATTAAATTGTGCCTCATCCTGTGTGGTCCCTTTCTTGAAGAAAATGGAACAAGTACAGAGCACTATCTGTGTCTCTGCTTCTGCTTCTATGTTCAGATTGCAAAAGCATCCCCGTGGATGATAAAACCAGGGATACACATGATATGAGAAAACAGGCTCCTTAAAAAGAATCTTGAGAATAAACCTAATTGATGTATAATTTTGAATTTGAGATGTCTCATCCAGGTGGAAGGGGAAAATCATAAATACAAGATACCTCAAAAGAACAGTCTTAATTACACCATGGACTACTGAATAAAATGATTACATTTTCTACACTGTAAATTTCATACAATTAAATGCAATAGTGTCATCTTATAAAATGTTTCAATTTTATAATTATTTCAGTTCATTTGCTCAGAAAAAAACATAAGCAAAAATTTACTAAGTATCACCCAAATCTAGTCATTCTAGTTCTAAAGAACTGACTTGAATGTTAGTTGTGCTTGTCTGAACTTAAATAGATCTTGACATATTTAAGTAGCTATTAAAATTGATAACATCAGGAATGATACCCCAGCTAGAGAAAGGCAGTCACACTTTATTTATTCCCATTCTGTATTACACTTTTTTAAAGAACTAAATGTTGGGGGAGTGGGAACCAATTTTTATACTTTTTTGGTTTATTTATTTATTTATTTGGCTGCATTGGGTCTTTGTTGCTGCGTGCGGGCTTTCTCTAGTTGCGGAGAGCGGGGCTACTCTTCCTTGCGGTGCGCAGGCTTCTCATTGTGGCGGCTTCTCTTGTTGTGGAGCATGGGCTCTAGGTGCACGGGCTTCAGTAGTTGCAGAACGTGGGCTCAGTAGTTGCAGCTCACGGGCTCTAGAGCGCAGGCTCAGTAGTTGTGGCTCATGGGCTTAGTTGCTCCGCGGCATGTGGGATCTTCCCGGACCAGGGCTTGAACCCGTGTCCCCTGCATTGGCAGGCGGATTCTTAATCACTGCACCACCAGGGAAGTCCCAATTTTGATACTCTTTGACCAAAAACTTCTAGTGATCAGTTGGAGACAGGTGTCATGAATCTTGTTATTATGCCAAATTCTCTCAGGGACAGCACATTAACCATTAACGTATGAGAATACTGGGGGTATCTTGTCCT
Organism: Aethalodelphis obliquidens; assembly: GCF_003676395.1. NCBI lineage: Eukaryota > Metazoa > Chordata > Mammalia > Artiodactyla > Delphinidae > Aethalodelphis > Aethalodelphis obliquidens. The sequence goes on along the minus strand of NW_020837966.1, from coordinate 17,703,638 downwards.
TTTTTTTCTTACTTTGTTTTGGGGGGAGAGGAAGGGAGACTGTTGTTTATCTGCGGTCACTTCTGGAAGAATCATGTTCTTGCCACTTTGGAAAATGATTCCCAAAGATGCAGGAAGCATGTTTCTGGAGTTGAGGAATGCACCAGGGACCGCAGAGGGCAGCTACAGCTACCTCTTGTTCCTCCCTCCTCCTGATCCTGGGGAATCATGGTGGCAAGAACACTGAAAGCTGGAAAGACAAACTCAGGAATTACAGGACCGTGAACGTGGGGCCAACCTCAGGTATATGAGTGGAAACTCCTTCACACTGTTACCTTTTCCACCATGATTAAACATGATCCATTCTTATGAGGCAGATTCTTCCTCTCTTTATTACCCTCTTTTTTGTTCTTTTTTAAATTGAAGTATACTTGATTTACAATATTGTGTTACTTTCAGGTGTACGGCATAGTGATTCAGTATTTTTGTAGATTATATCCCATTATAGGTTATTACAAGTTAATGGGTATAATTCTCTATGCTGTACAGTATATTCTTGTTGCTTATCTACTTTATACATAGTAGTTTGTATCTGTGAAGCCCATACCTCTAATTTGTGGCCCCCTTCCATCACCCCTTTGGTAACCACATTAAGATGTGGTATACATATACAAGGGAATACTACTCAGCCGTAAAAAAGAATGAAATACTTCCACTTGCAGCAGCATGGATTATCCTAGAGAATATTCTGCTTAGTGAAGTAAATCAGACAGAGAAAGACAAACACTATATAAGTAGCCACTATCCAGTTAACATTTAGCACCTTTAGAAGCTGCAGTAGTCCTTCAGGGGCGTGAGGATATCACTTAGCATATTATAGCCTCCACATCCTCAATGTACCCTAGCGGTGTAAAGAGGAAATGGAACCAACTTCAGAGAGGGTTTTTATCATGGCTTCTTGCTCAAAGGCAAATACCACTTCCAGCTGAATGGCCTGCAGGTCTTGGATACATCTTAAACCTCCTTTAATCCAGGTTTAACGAAGGAAGAAGTAGGAAATGAGATGGGTACTATGACAGCAGCAACTAGAGCCTATGCCATGATGCCAGGTAGTCCAATAAAAGAAATTTAATACTTGGAAATGTGTTACAAAGGTATAGGGAGAGGTGAAAAGCTACGTGAGGAAATTACCGACAACAGGAAAGCTCTGCCACCTCCTCCCTTGGTCTCTCTAGGGCACTAGTAAATCACTACTACTGGCATTAGCTCATTGGCCACTAGCAACTAACTATTACTAGACAGACCACTAGTAAGTGGCATTAGCAGAAGTCACAAAGAGAAGGGCATTCGGAAGAAGATAAAACCAAAGGGAAGATACAAAGCAGAGAGAAAGAAGGAGATATACCCCAGGCTTTCCTTTCTCCCACCCTCCCATTTCCTATAGCTGCCTCCTATTGGCTGGAGCTAGCCAGAAGCCACCTGGCAGAACCTGCAAAACACACCTTACCAGTCTTGTGAATACAGAGGGGAGTAGGGTGAGAGGGGAATGGAAGGGAGAACAGGTCACCAGGAGGCCTAGAGCATCTCGTGCCAGGCTTGAACATGACAGAAGAAAGCGTGTGTGTTATGAAGGGCAGGTCAGCTTCAGAGTTAAGGGCTCTGGAGGAGACAATCTAGGTTCACATGACAGCCCCACCACTTCCTGTATTTCTTAAATTCTCTGAGTCACAGTTTCCTCATCTATAGAACAGTAGTAGTACTCAATTGAGAGTTATCTCAAGACCCATGTGAGATGTTTGTAAAGTGTACAGGACTGCAAATTTGCTTTCCACGAACCAGCTGACACATCTAACAATGAGAGAGAGAGCACAGATTTTGGATCCAGAGCTAGATTAATTCCTTGCTCCACCACCATACAGGTGAAAGTTTTAGGACAGTCAGTGACAATCCCTAAGCCTTACCTTACATCTAAAAAGTGGGGACCATGTTGTTTATCTCTTATTGTTCATTTATTCATTCATTCAACAAGAGATAAGCCATTCTTGTGACTTAGGTTTTAGTAGGGGGGGAACTAATCAATAAACTAATTAGTATACTATCCTGTGGTCAGTGCTATGAAGAAAACAACAAAGCAGGGTGCTATGAGAGTTTCTGCAAGGATGTGATTTACAGGGAAGGTGTTTTAAGCTAAAGACCCAAAGGTTGAGTACGAGTTAGGTAAAGTTGTGAGGGGAAAGTGTGCAACACAGGCCAGAGACAGAGCACGTACAAAGGCCCTGAGCTAGGTGCATCCCAGGAGCTGAAATTTAACCAGTGTGGCTGGAGTGCAGTGAGTAAGGAGGACACTGGAACTGGAAGGCAGAGAAATAGGCAGGAACCTGATCACACAGGAGCTTGCAGGCTATGCCAAGGATTTAGGACTTGACTCTAAAGGGAGAGTGAGATGTTCTAATTAATGATTAACAGTATCACAGGGGCTGATGAATTTGAGGTGGGCTCATGTGGAAGCAGTGTCAGGACAGGAGGCTGTTTCTGTTGACCTGATGATGGCTGATGGTGGCTACAGCTAGGATGGTGGATAGAGGCTGATGGGTTTCAAACAGGAATTTGAGAAAGAATCAGCAGAACTCAGGAAAGAACTGGCTGGGAAGGGTATGATGAGGAAAGGGAAAATGACAAGAATGAGTCCCAGATTTGTGCCAATTCATCTGCGTGTTCGGGAGCCATTCACAAGAGAAAACGAGGGAAGAGACAGGTTTGTGGGATGCGGGAAAGAGGGACACCCATGATGTAATGCGGCCTTGGTAAGTGTGAGATGTTCTGAGCACAGAGCAGAAGAGATGGGAAGCAGGCAGCAGGATGCAGGGATGATGTTTTGGATGGGCCGAGAGGAGAACTAATCATAGGCTATGACTCTGAACATCAAGTTTATTAAACATGAAAGTCCCAAGGAATACTGCAGGCAAAGGAAAATATACCCATTCAGGAGAACGGAAAGTCCAACTCTCTTTTCAAACAGTGCCATTTTCAATTTTCCTCTGAACTGCTTACGCTACCTTTGTGCAAACATAACTGGCCATATGCAAAACAGGTTTGCCTGCTCGTGTATAATTATTTAATATGTCTTTTAGGAACAGTGTGGAACACACTTGAAAGTGGGGAAAAATCTGTTTTCAATTCATTAATGTTGCCGTGTTTCTCTAGGCAAGAGGCTCTGCCCTTTACAACCAAATAAAAAGGACTGACTTATAAACAGAAAAAAATGGGCTCTATTCTCAAGTGCAAAATAGAGAGATGGAAGGAAACAAATGCCAACTTGACCAAAGGATTACGCCAACATATATATTTTTATAAATAAAATCTATAGTATACATCAGAAGTAGAGACCTCTGGAGTCTGCCAATTTGAGGAGACGTTGGCAAGAGGATTTGAACCAAACGGTTATACGCCCACAGGAAATTATAAGGCCATTTTACAAACAGGTTTTCACACTCTGATAGGAAACACCAGCTCCCATCCCCACAGAACACCCTACACCCAACCTGACTTACTTCCAAGCCAAACTTTCAGTCTCGCACCTACAAAAGACAGGATCTAGAGGGAAAATCATTTGTATATGGTCATGGACTTGAGTCTCTAGCCTAAAAGATCAGGGAGCATTTGCTTGGAATACTTTCTTCTGAGAACTTCTTTGCCAGGGGCTGCTATAGCAGCAGTCTTGGAATTGCAAAACACGTGACGAGGTTTTATGCCTGAAATCTTTGACCACCAACACGCCCTCTTCAGAAATGCATATGCAGAATAGCGTCTATGTACAGCACTCACTCACTCCTGAATTTCTGCGGGAGATTTATAGTGACTTATGAGTTACGGGTGAGTTGGCCACATGCTAGAAACTGGCTCTGAGTGAACAAAAATACTCCCAGTCTGGCAAAGAGATGAGTACACACACCACAGACATACTATGGAATAGTCCACCTAAACTACAAATATTGAGTAATGGCCACAGCACCTGCAACAATATATGGCAATTCAAGTGGTCATAAAAGTCATGGTGTGGTTCTTTACCACTGTCTTATGCGGAAGAAAGAAATGGACGGTGAGAGGCAGGGGGAGGGGAAGGAACACAGGGATGAAGGGAGATTTCTGTTTACCTATATGCAGAACTCACTTTAGACCTTTATAGATGTTTTTAAAAGAAATAAGAATGGTTTTCTTTAAAATATTTGTTCCCTTTCAGAGCAAGTTTCCATGCTCTCCCTTCTCTTAAACACTAAGAAGTATATGAATAAGAAAAGAAAAAAGTTTTCTGGAAAACATTGTTTGAATTCAATGAAGGGAGCTCTAGGAACACTTAGATCGCTCTGACAGGTGAGGCAAAGAGCGAAATCTCTCCTGCAGGCTTGTACAGTTACAGTCAACTGAAGTCTGAAAACCAAAGGTTATTAACATTCTTAATGGGGGAAAAATAGATTACAAAAAGTCTAATGTTAATTGATTGATAAGCCCATCAGGAGGAATGAATTTTTCTCCAATTCATGCTAGAATATTACTTTCAACCATCAAGTCTTCAGGATGCTGATTTTAATTACTTAGATGCTGTATCACATGACACTTACCTACCCTTTTTCAAAACCCTCACATGTTGTTGAGACTTTCTTAACTAAAAAAAAGGAAGAAAGGAAGGAAGGAAGCAAGGAAGGAAGGAAGGAAGGAAGGGAGGGAGGGAGGGAGGGAGAGAAAGAAAGGAGAGAGGGAGGGAGGAAGGGAAGGAAGGAAAAAGAAAGAAAAAGAAAGGAAGGAAACAGAAACTAGCAAACAGAATCCAGCAGCACATTAGAAGGATCAAACACCATGATCAAGTGGGGTTTATCCCAGAATGCAAGGATTCTTCAGTAAATGCAAATCAATCAATGTGATACACCATATTAACAAACTGAAGGAGAAAAACCATAGGATCGTCTCAACAGATGCAGAAAAAGCTTCTGACAAACTTCAACACCCACTTATGATAAAAACTCTCCAGAAAGTAGGCATAGAGGGAACTTACTTCAACATAATAATAAAGGCCATATATGACAAACCCACAGCCAACATCGTTCTCAATGGTGATAAACTGAAACCATTTCCACTAAGATCAGGAACAAGACAAGTTTGCCCAATCTCACCACTGTTATTCAACATAGTTTTGGAAGTTTTAGCCACAGCAATCAGAGAAGAAAAGGAAATAAAAGGAATCCAAATCAGAAAAGAAGTAGTAAAAGTGTCACTTTTTGCAGATGACGTGATACCATATAGAGAGAATCCTAAAGATGCTACCAGAAAACTACTAGAGCTAATCAATGAATCTGGTAAAGTAGCAGGATACAAAATTAATGCACAAAAATCTCTTGCATTCCTATACACTTATGATGAAAAATCTAAAAGAGAAATTAAGGAAACACTCCCATTTACCACTGCAACAAAAAGAATAAAATACCTAGGAATAAACCTACCTAAGGAGACAAAACACCTGTATGCAGAAAACTATAAGACACTGATGAAAGAAATTAAAGATGATACAAACGGAGAGATACACCATGTTCTTGGATTGGAAGAATCAACATTGTGAAAATGACTATACTACCCAAAGCAATCTACAGATTCAATGCAATCCCTATCAAACTACCAATGGCATTTTTCACAGAACTAGAACAAAAAATTTCACAATTTGTATGGAAACACAAAAGGCCTCTAATAGCTAAAGCAATCTTGAGAAAGAAAAATGGAGCTGGAGGAATCAGGCTCCCTGACTTCAGACTATACTAGAAAGCTACAGTAATCAAGACAGTATGGTACTGGCACAAAAACAGAAGTATAGATCAATGCAACAGGATAGAAAGCCCAGAGATAAACCCACACACCTATGGTCACCTTATCTTTTATTTTTTTGTTTTTATTTTTTTGCGGTACGCGAGCCTTTCACTGCTGTGGCCTCTCCCATTGCGGAGCACAGGCTCCAGACGCGCAGGCTCAGTGGCCATAGCTCATGGGCCCAGCCACTCCATGGCATGTGGGATCTTCCCGGACTGGGCCATGAACCCACGTCCCCTGCATCGGCAGGCGGACTCTCAACCACTGCGCCACCAGGGAAGCCTGGTCACCTTATCTTTGATAAAGGAGGCAAGAATATACAAGACAGCGTCTTCAATAAGTGGTGCTGGAAAAACTGGACAGCTACATGTAAAAGAATGAAATTAGAAAACTCCCTAACACCATACACAAAAATAAACTCAAAATGGATTAACGACCTCAATGTAAGGCCAGACACTATCAAATTCCTAGAGGAAAGCATAAGCAGAACACTCTATGACATTAATCACAGCAAGATCCTTTTTGACCCACCTCCTAGAGAAATGGAAATAAAAACAAAAATAAACAAATGGGACCTAATGAAACTTAAAAGCTTTTGCACAGCAAAGGAAACTATAAACAAGACCAAAGACAACCCTCAGTATGGGAGAAAATATTTGCAAATGAAGCAACTGACAAAGGATTAATCTCCAAAATATACAAGCAGCTCATACAGCTCAATATCATAAAAACAAACAGCCCAATCCAGAAATGGGCAGAAGACCTAAATAGACATTTCTCCAAAGAAGATATACAGATTGCCAACAAACACATGAAAGGATGCTCAACATTACTAATCATTAGAGAAATGCAAATCTAAACTACAATGAGGTATCACCTCACACCAGTCAGAATGGCCATCGTCGAAAGGTCTACAAACGATAAATGCTGAAGAGGGTGTGGAGGAAAGGGAACCCTCTTGCACTGTTGGTGGAATGTAAATTGGTGCAGCCACTATGGAGAAGAGTATGGAGGCTCCCTAAAAAACTAAAAATAGAATTACCATACGACCCAGCAATCCCACTATTGGGCATATACCCTGAGGAAACCGTAATTCAAAAAGCGTCACGTGGGCTTCCCTGGTGGCGCAGTGGTTGAGAGTCCACCTGCCGATGCAGGGGACACGGGTTCGTGCCCCGGTCCGGGAAGATCCCACATGCCGCGGAGCGGCTAAGCCTGTGAGCCATGGCCGCTGAGCCTGTGCGTCCGGAGCCTGTGCTCCGCAACGGAAGAGGCCACAACAGTGAGAGGCCCGCATACCGGGGGGAAAAAAAAAAAGCGTCACGTACCACAATGTTCATTGCAGCACTATTTACAATAGACAGGACGTGGAAGCAACCTAAGTGTCCATCGACAGATGAATGGATAAAGAAGATATGGCACATATATACAATGGAATATTACTCAGCTGTAAAAAGAAACCAAATTGAGTTATTTGTAGTTAGGTGGATGGACCTAGAATCTGTCATACAGAGTGAAGTAAGTCAGAAGGAGAAAAACAAATACTGTATGGTAACACATATATATGGAATCTAAAAGGAAAAAAAAATAGTCCTGAAGAACCTAGGGGCAGGAGAGGAATAAAGACACAGATGTACAGAATGGATTTGAGGACACAGGGAGGGGGAAGGGTAAGCTGGGACGAAGTGAGAGAGTGGCATGGACATGTATACACTACCAAATGTAAAATAGATAGCTAGTGGGAAGTAGACACATGGCACAGGGAGATCAGCTCGGTGCTTTGTGACCACCTAGAGGGGTGGGATAGGGAGGGTGGGAGGGAGACGAAAAAGGGAGGGGATATGGGGATATATGTATATGTATAGCTGATTCACTTTGTTATAAAGCAGAAACTAACACCACAATGTAAAGCAATTATACTCCAATAAAGATGTTAAAAAAAAAGAAAGGAAGGAAGGGAGGGAGGGAGGAAGGAAGGAAGATGTTAAGAAGTTATAATTTTAACAAGAGAACTGCTACATCTTCTAACTAATTCCCTTTATGGAAACAAAAAATACAATAATCTATAACCCATCACAGCTGTTTGGCTAGAATTACCAATTACCTTCAATGCCTTAGAGATACTTTTCACACTTTTACAAGTCTGCATAGTAAATTTTTAAACCAATTTTCTTAAAGAGGATTGATAAGATTTACACCATTTTAGGTGTACACGATGACATATTTCATTTAAGTTGATATAAAATCAAGGCTTTACATAAATGGAGGAAAAAGAAGACAGGGATTAAAAATAAAAGACAACCTGAAACAACTATGATTATTTAAAGAGTCATTTATGTTAGGTTTTGAAATGTGCTTTTCACTCACATTTGAATATGGGTGTTACAGATTTACTGGAGTCCACATCAAACAAATAAGAAAGCCTTGTGACGAGAAGCCAGAAATGTGTATGATCGCTCATTGTCCCCAGATCTAATTGCTGCTGCAAGCTCCCTGCACTTGGGGAGGACTGTTTTTCAGACCACTGCAAGGTTTCCAGATAGGCAGCTAATTGTGCGGCTTCCCAGCACCTCTGCAGGCAACGTAAATAAAGGAGTTTAGAAAAGTGACAGCACTTTAAATAACCAGATTACGTGGAATCAATAGGAAATGCTCAGGAAGTTAATGAAGCAATTAATTAAGTAGAGTGGATGGGGGAGGGGGAGCTTGAGAGGATAACTGGTGTACATCGCCCCTAATACGGATAAATAATTAAGAGCGGGCTATAAAGTTATCAAGCACACCACTGCACATGCCTCCTCTTCATATGCGCCCCCAGAGGGGCCACCTGTAATTGTCTTTCTTCTTCTTTAAACAGAGGACTGTGCCTCCCTCATCCTCACCTGTCTGTTTTGCCAGTTTTTGGATTGTCTCCTGATGCTCCCGGATACGTGTGAAACGGTGTGTACCAGTTTGTGCTGCCCCTCTCACAGGTATCGCCACACCTCAGATGAAAGCCACTCCCGGAATGACTGCAACTGCAACTGTGACATAGACTGCAGCCTCTTTGAATCTTGCCAGGAGACCAGTGAGTGTCTGGAGCTGGCCATGGAGATTTCAGAAATCTGTTACCACTAGCGCGACAAAGGAACCACATCCCGGCAGACCCTTTGGCCCCCGGGGGAAACTCCATTACAATGAGACTGTGATTTCTATGCGCTGAAATGTAAGGACTGTATACATTTCTTGGATGCTCCAGACCATTTTATTCTGCACCTGTCTGGGAAAAAGCTAGTATTGTCAACTCAATGGCCTTATTCCAAATTTCCCAACCGCATGGCTCACTGAAAAATCAGATCTTGATCACATGTGATGAACAAATCTTAAATACCTCTTAAATGCCATAGGTACAAGATGTTTCTTAACTGTAAAACAGCATGTGAAGCCATTCTGTTATTGCACTCACTGGCTTGCATCATGGATTCAACTTCATTCACAAATTCAGGACAAATTAGCACATTCTTTTAGAACTGACATACATTAGCTTGTCCTTCTAATGGACTCATGTATAAACATTATGCATTGTTGGTTATTATTAATAATGCATTGCATAACATCATTTTGTAATTAAAAATTTATTTGTACAGTCTCTTAAAATTCACTTATATGTTCAGTTTAGGTAGAAAGGGAATTAAATGAATTAGAAACCGTGTTCCTATAATTACTACAGATGTCTCCAAGACATATCCAGTGAATTTTGAATATGATGTACTTCGAGAGAGTGCTGTAATTCTAGACCATATTATTATTATGTCTATGACTATGTCATAACAGGTTATGCATGTTCTTAATTTGTTACAGAAAGGCTTTTCTTTATTCTAATGAGCAGAAATGGGAATTACGTGCAAGTTTCAAGAAAATGACCCCAGATCATCAATTTGCCATTTTCCTCATTCCTGTTTGTCAGGTACAATAAGCAGCAGGATATTAAAACAGAACCATTTCATTTTACTGAACGATGAGTTGTGTAGGCACCTGAAAGAAATACATGTGCAGGCACTTATGCAGCACTAAGTCTCCTAATACAGCACGTGCTTCACAAACCATATTTTTTTTTTCTTTTTCTGATAATTCAAGTGATTCATAATTATGTTGAGCACTTCCTCACACGTACAAAAATTTTTTTAAAGATGTGATATAAACGTAGAAAGTGACTTCCAACTCCAACGAATTAAAACAATTTGTGCAGGTTGAAGTTACTTTGGAATTTTCTTTACTTTCTGTAGGCATGGCGTTGCTCACAAACATGTGCTTAAATATTCCCACAGACATCTTCACTGAATACAAAAAAGCACACTATATCAATAACCGAACAAAGAACACGAAAGTAAAATGGAGATCGAGGGAACTTTTTATGATTTAGGCGAACAACAACAACAAATTCCAAAATACCTGTCTTTGCCTGACTTAGGTAATTTTGAACAAAAGCTACACTTGTTTTGTTTCTGTAGTCAACTAGCACATTCTTCTACTCTGCAGTAATTTCGTCAAAACGCTGAAAACCCTTAATCTTTTGAAAATATTTTTAAGCTTCCCATCAAAAGGCACTGAACTGCTCTTGTCTTGTTCCTGATGGCACAGAGCATCCATGGTTAATGCAGGCTTCATCCCTGTTTGACTATCATGTTTTCCACAAAGTACAGAGCATGTGATTGCCCACCCCTTATGAAACACTTTGGTCTCAGTGCTTTTCGGAAGCTCAGAGACAACTCTATTCTCTATGCATAAAACTTGTAGATCTTTATGAGGGAAAACTATAAACCCTTAAGAAGGGGACTTAGAGCTGTTCTTACCCAGTATTTTCATTTTTCGTAAGAGAAAATAGAGGACCCCAAGAACTGACTTATCCAAGACCATACAGTGATTTAATAGCAGTGTTGGGAAATCAAACCGGTGGTCTAATTTTCTAATGACACTGTACCACCCCAGGATTCTCCACTTCTTAGTCCAGCTTTACACAGTGGTACAGCTACTCCAACTGTTCAAATATTAAACTACTACTAGACTGGCTCATAAACAGTTGCTACCGTGAACCTCCTTAGGGCTTCTCCCTGTACCCCCAGCCACCTGGCCCCTCTCCAAGCACCCACCCACCTCCCCCCGATCCAGCCACTCAAGGAAGAACACCTGGACCTGCAGGGGGTTTCTGGGATCCTGTCCCAATAATATGGTACCTGGTGTCATTGATCAGGCCATGTCATATCGATGTTATTTATTTTGACCATCATCCCCTTATTCTTTCTAGTCTACATAACCTCAAATTGGGCAAAGATGGTCCATTTCGAATGTGAATTGAACGCTTGTCAATTAGAGACGTTAAGAATTGTCAGGTCTTGGGCTTCCCTGGTGTCGCAGTGGTTGAGAGTCCGCCTGCTAATGCAGGGGACCCAGGTTCGTGCCCCGTTCCGGGAAGATCTCACATGCCACGGAGCGGCTGGGCCCGTGAGCCATGGCCACTGAGCCTGCGTGTCCGGAGCCTGCGCTCCGCAACGGGAGAGGCCACAACAGTGAGAGGCCCGCGTACCGCAAAAAAAAAAAAAAAAGAAAAGAATTGTCAGGTCTTATTTTATACTGTGGTCAGAATACTACAAGATCCTTCTGTGGCCTTTCTTACCACGGTTTGTTAACTTATTCCTCACTTTCAGAATTCACCATGCTCCATGCTCTAACAGAAAGGATCGGTTATACAAAGTGTGCAATTTCTTTTCTTTATCACCAATAATAAAACATCATCCTTTTTGCAAACATGAATGGCTCTTTCAATTGAATTCTTACACAATAAAATATACGCAGCTGGGAAAATGCAATTGCAGAGGTAAGACAGATGAAAAAGGAATGTGGTTATTGATTAAATACAAATATCAGAATCTGAGAAGGCTCAGGTTTTTTTCTCTGCAATGATGAAGGCCGGTGATCACAAATAAAGATAATGTTGTTCTTTAAGGTGGGCTTTTAAGGGAAAAGAATATTCTGATTTAAGGAAGCACACTAGATAAGAGAGATCTGAGAACATACAACCTTTATAAGGATTCCAGAAGAGAAATTTTTTTCCCACAGCAATATAACCAGATAAGTACATTGTCTTTGCTTTGCTCAATGGATTTTTATAAAACCATTGCTTCTCTAAAAGCCTACAAAATATGGAAAGCCATGAAAAAAAGAAGTTACATTTAACTTGCTGATGAAATTTTCCCACTACATAAGCTGATAGGCCTACAAAATTAATTATCAATGCTGGACAATCGAAGTTAATAAAGCAAAAGTCGCTTCCATTTTTTCCAAAGAAGTAAGACAACATAGTCAGGGAAGCTTTACAAATAGGAGACATCACATGAAGGCATATCAGCATTTTTTCAAGGATAAATGTGAAGGTGGAAACGTTTGAAGGACAGAATTCATTATCCAATGCCTCTAAATTTCTCCCTCTACAAAATGAAGCAAAAGAATAACACATACACTTAAGAGAGGCACTTTGACTATAAGAATTTTGCCCATCAAATGCTAAGTTCACCAAGGGTACACAAACTGATGACCTGTGATAAAATTATAAAATTTAAGTATTTGGTTTAATAGTTTGTTGGGTGTTCTCTGAAAAATATATCTGAGTTAAAACCTGAAGAGTTGCCATATAGAGCCTCACGTGAGCCGTTTAGAAAGGCAGAGTGAATAAAGCATAATTTTCCAGTGATCATAATCAACACTGGACCAAAACTGTATTAGTGAGATCCTCGACGTATGTCTAGACACCTCCTTACATTACTGTGAAGAAGTCCAGAATGTGGGGAGGGATGAAAACGGAGGAAGGGACAGGACATGTATCAGCATTGGATAAAAGTGCCTCCTCTGGCCTACCATCTGGATTGGATAAAAGTGCCACCTTCTGGTCTACCATCTTGATTGGATGAAAGTACCACCTTTATCCAGGTCTACCATCTTGATATGCTTCACAGCCTCGCTTTTGCCACTATCTCTAAAGCAGTGGTTCTCAATTAGGGGTGATTTGGCAATCATTTGGCAATGTCTGGAGACATATTTGGTTGTCACAATGGAAAGAGGAAGGATGTGATTAGCCTTTAGTGATTAGAAGCTAGGAATGCGAATAAACATCCTACAACACACAGGATAACCTCCCCAAAGAGCTCTGCGAGCCTTTCTATCAGTCTCAATGAACCATCACCAAACTGACCTTAAAAAAACTGTTGGAGGGGCTTCCCTGGTGGCGCAGTGGTTGCGAGTCCGCCTGCCGATGCAGGGGACACGGGTTCGTGCCCCGGTCCGGGAAGATCCCACATGCTGCGGAAGGGCTAGGCCCGTGAGCCATGGCCGCTGAGCCTGCATGTCCAGAGCCTGTGCTCCGCAACGGGAGAGGCCACAACAGTGAGAGGCCCGCGTACCGCAAAAATAAAAACAAACTGTTGGAAACAGACTTGCCAGGTAAAAGAGAGGATGCCCAGTTAACTTTAAATTTCAGATAAATAACAAAAATATTTTAGTATAAGCATGTCCCAAACATTGCATGTGACACACTTATACTATGAAATGATTCCTCATTTATCTGAAATTCAAATTTAAGTGGTTGTCCTATATTTCTATTTGCTAAGTCTAGCGGCCCTAGTTCAACAGACTCCACATTTTGAGAAGGAATGCAGGGAAACGGTGATCCTTCAGCTCCCTCCCTGACTCCAAGAGAGGAATGATTGTTGACCTGTTTGGTCAGAAGCCAGGACATTCACTGGGCCACATTTTACCTGGTGGTGTAATTTAGGTCGGGGAACCTGGTTTAAAGATCAGCTCTAAAACAGGACACTCTCATTTTCCCTCCTGTCTAAGGTTCCTGTCTTGGACTAAGCTGGTCATGTCACATCTCTGTTGGCAACTGAGGAAGCACCTTAGCCAAGAGCTATCTTGATTCAAGAAGTAGTAAGCAGAGGCCTTCACTTACACCTTCACATCTAAACCATATTTTCTGATTCAGTCTTGGCTAGAAAGACCTGCCCTGAGTAGTGCTTGTATCTCTAGATCAACAGCTCCCTCTGCCAAAATTCAGTAAGGGAAAAAGGGTGAGTGGGAGGGTGAAATTGAGGCATTTCTTAAACCTGGACTGCAATACCATCTACTAACACCTGAACTTCACCATGCACTCTTAGTATATAGTTAGGAGGAGACCAGAGAGCTTGGAAGTGTTCCCTTTACTACATTATTCTTATTTATTTTACGGATGAGAAAAATATCAAATAGAAAATATTTGGGGGTGGGGGAAGGGAAGAAGGATAGACTGGGAGTTTGGGATTGACACACTGCTATATTTAAAATAGATAAACAACAAGGACCTACTGTTAAAAATAAATAAATAAATGTTTAAAAAAAGAAAAGAAAATATTTGATTAAGTGCTTTATATACATTATCGCAATTCTCTCAACAGCCCTATGACACAGGTCCTACTAGCATCCCTATTTTCCTAGGGAAAACAGAGACCTAAAGAAATTAAGTAACATGCCCAAGGTCCATACCAAATAAGCAATCGTCACAAGGCTTGAACCCAGGTCTGTTCATTCCAAAGTTTATGCTTTTAATCACTAAGCCTAAAAGTTGTCCATATGAAAAATGACCAAATCAAAATAAAGTTCAAGTATTCACTTCTAAAGCAAAAGCAATCAGAAAAATACGACACTATTCAAAGAAACCCATTCGCTGATAGTAAATGTTTTCCAAGCTGTTATCCTGTGCAATGATGAGAATCTGAAACATCTTCAATATGCTTTTTTTTATATGCTTTTAAGATATGTACCCAATAAGTAATAAATGAATGTATTGCAATTTAATCTTTATGTGAATGCAAAGTGAATGTATTGCAATTTAATCTTTATGCCAGTAGCTGTGCCCCATTCATCTCTGGTTATGAAGGCTTACATTTTAGTGCTCCATTTTAGCAAAGCAACTTTGATCTCTACCTCCAGAGTCCATATCCTGTACACACACCCAGGCCAGCCCTCATCAGTATTCCATGAGAGCATGAATTGTTTTTAATCAGTCAACAACACTATGTCAACCAAATGCATTCTGATTCTGAGACCTTTTATCTCAAAAGCTATGCAGAAACCAAGGTCACGGTAACCTCTTTTATGGTTTATAGTTCTTCAAATGCACTTACAGTGAATTTACAATGCCACAACTTACTTTGTGGATTCTGAGCTTTCACTAGGTTCAGCCCTCTCCGACATCCTCTTTGTTTCCTCTTTCAGCACTTTCTGCCTAAGGGTCTTCACTGAACATCAAGTTCCCGTAAATATTAAAAAAAAATAAGAATATTGAACAAGATTCTCCCAGCAGATAAGCTACTCATCATTTGTAATTGAGGCTCTTCAGAAAGCTGCATGAATGTTTCAAATCACGGCTGTACAGCTTTGTAATACGAGGTGCAGGCCCCTGCAAGGGGGCAGGAAGGTAAGAAGGTAGGATTGTGCCAATGCTGTCACTCCGCCATTGTTACAATCAAATACCTGCTCATGTGGCCAACGCAGTAAACCACCTAGCTCAGGGGCCAAGTCTGGGGAGCTGCTCTTGGAGAGATGAGGCAGAGATAGGGTTCTAAGGGCCTCAACAGATCCACAGACCTCATGAAGTTACCTCCTAGCTCACTTTTTTGATGACTCTCATTCTAAGCAATAATATGCATAAATTCATGGTCTTGATCTACTAGTAACATTTTTACAATAATGTACTAGCCAGGTATTAGAAATACTTTTGAGAACAAAAGTGTCTGTAGCACCGAAAATCATCCTGCATGCCACCAATGGTACTTACACTGGGCAACAGTAGGTTCAATGAAAGCAAGAATGAGAGAAATTTGGTGACCGGTTGGGAGGTTATTGCCCAGCTCCAGGTAAGACTTAGTAGAGGCCTGTACTAGGCGGGTGGTTGGGAAGTGAGTGCTTGGAAAGGAGGAAGAGGCAAGGTTCATATCTAGAAAGGGCGTTGGATGTTACTTTGTGATGTACTTAGGGGCAAATGAAAAGCCACTGAAGAATGGCAGGGAGTTACATGATTAAAGTGGTGTAGGAGGAAGATGGACCATGACACAATGTACAGGACAAATTAAAGCAAGGAGACACTAGAGACTGACAAAGGAGCCATCGCAATGAGGCATGGGGTGCTGAAGGCCTGAAATAGGATGGTGACAGGAAAAACAAGATGGAAGAGATGGATGGGAAAGAAATTAGAAAAGGACCATTAGTCCTTTCTCAAACTCTTCTCAGTTTAAGGCTCAAATATTCCCTACTGTCTATCATGTCTATGAGTCATAAAGCCATTATTTTCATTAGGGAAGGAACTGGTCGGGGAGGGGAGAGTTTTATTCCAAGTGGAAAGTCAAGGTATATTTTTAGCTACATTAAGCCAGCCTTCTGCTGCTCAGCACACTGATGTAATTCCAACATAAAACATAATCTATAATATTCCAGGGGAACAAATCCAATTCTTGGTCATATAAATTTTCATGTAAGTCCATCACAATTCATTCCCAAAACATCTCATTCTCTTTGAAAGCTGGAGCTGCAGCAAGTGATCAAAAAGAGTAGTTTAAAATTGCTCTGGAATTTCCGGAGATGCTAAATCTAACCTGCTGACGGCACAGGACCAACCCCCCAAACTTTAAATCAGAGGTAAAGCATTTTATGTTCTAAAAGATATATTCCTCAAAGTTTATCACAGTGTATTAAAGTCAAATGTGAGTTATTACTTACCAAATCTGGAGCTGATGTCTCCTCTTTGATTGCCCTAGGTAGGCGAGAATAAGTATCTTCCAACCAACATATTTTTTACTTTTTCATCTGCCTCTTTCTATTTACAATAGAGTGAAAAATAACAGCCAAGGAGTGACTTTTCAGGGTTGGACGAAGTGCAAATCCCATCTGACTAGAGCCTAAACTGTATTCCAGACCCCTGGCAAGTTCTGCCGCATGGGGAAGGATCATGGGAACTGACTTCTCAAGAGCTGCATTGGTCCTGCAGGAGTGATCAGTGAAAACTCGTCTGATGAACTTTCAGCACGTTTGCATTGGCTTAGAACCCAGGGCATATATTATTAGTCAGGCTTGAAATCTAGTTCTCTCTGCCCTCGCTGGGGCTTTCTGCAGGAGGGAGACAGCTATGCCACGATCAGGATGCCCTGTGAAAGCCCAGAGAGAGCAGAAATTTTATAACTAATACCACTGATGCAGAAAAAAAATCCCTGTCAGTTTTTCTGGTGTTATCTGTTGCCAACATAGCAATTATGAGTAATTCAAGCCTCCTTCTAGGGGATGAGGGAGTTGGGAGGATGGAGGACATCCTTTGGTTTAAAGCGATCTTAGATCCTTTTCTGTAGGTGGGGTCAGAATATTACCTAGGCACTCAGTTAGAGGAGCATCCCAAAGGTTCACCGTCCCAAGGGCCCTCCCTTCTGGTCCCTGGGTGTTTGGGCTGTCAGGACACCCCTGCTCCAGAATGCCCAATTATAATGCAAGTATCCTCTATTAAATGACTTTAAGTAGCCATGTAACAGTAGATAAGAAGGTTGAGGTCTGAAGATAGACGTGGGTACCAGCTCTGTCTCCACTGCTTACTGGCTAAATGTATTAAATCAGTAACTAAACCTCTCTGAGTCTCACATCAGTAAAATGTGGCTATAAACACCTACCCCATAGGTCATTGTAAGGGGTAAAAAGAGATAATTCAGCAAAATCTTTAGTATAGATTTAGTGCACATAGTACATTCATTAAAATTTTCAGCTCTAATTATTATTAGCAGCACTACCCAGCTCATTTGTTCCCATAACACGAGAGATGTTTATGCTCTATTTCTGTAATAGCCCACATCACACCAATCTTTTGAGACTTAGCCATATGCCATCTTTTTCATTATTCCCTGGTTACTTATCCAGGAAACGAGCACAGTATCTAATTCCCGTATCTCTTTATTTTTCCTTCTCTTATGATACAGTATCCTTTTCTCCCAAGATTAGGATACTACTCATTACAACAGATAACTTTAATAAGCACTTATTACGTGCCAAGCACCGTATGAATGGCCTTTCATGTATTATCTCATTGAATCTCCTCAACAAACTCTGAGGAATTTTACTGAAGAGGAAAGTGAGGCTTGCAGTATTTAAATAACTGTCTCATGCCAAGGGAACATGATGGCAGAGTGGAGATTTGAACTCAGGAGTCTGTGTGAATGCAAAGCTCATGCTGTTAGCCACTTAAGCTGTAAGAAGACCATGGCTGAAGTCCAGATTGGCCAACTTCAAAAGGTAGGCAGTGGGAGGGTCTGTCCTCCTCCTTAATCTGGTGAGAGGGACTTCAATGTCACCACTCAGAGAGCTTGATGTGTTCCCCTTGTTTTATTGGGAGGAGATGAACAGTGTCGACTCCCACCCAGGAAATCAGAAGGGTGAGCTGCTTTGTCAACAGAGTGAAAGAGAGTGGCCTTCACCCCGAGAAAGCCCCCCACATGAGTGAATGTGGGCAAGGAGTCGTGTGGGTGGACTACGTATGGGTGAGGTACCTGGGAAAGAGCTGGTTCAAGAACTGCCTTACATCCTGTGTCACAGTGCCACCCAAAGTGTCTATGAGACTTCGGCAGAAAGGCAATTAGGTGTATAGCACCAAGACCTGGGGAAATAGGGCTCACTTTCCCAGGTCAAAGGAACCGCAAGTGGGAGAACATTCTCCATGATGGGTTCTCTGAAGAACCCACAAAAGGCACCATTAATGAAATTGGCATCTTACACATATGACAGTTTCAGAAAAGGTGACACCATCTTATGAGGGTATCAATCAAGTTAGTTGTTTTCTACCCTCCCAACCCTTCTTCTCTCCCCTCAACCTGTTCAACCTTGGTAGAATCAGAAACCAGAGCGAGTAAGCGAGTCGAGAAGGAAAAGTGGCAGCTGGAGAAAGAGAAAAGACCCACACACCCTCTCCTCCAGCAGCCAGTCCACAGGGCAGTCACCAACTAGAGCAGAGGAAGACATTGACCGAATAAAATTCAGAACTATGGCTATTAGTGCTCAAGCTAAGTTATGAACTGAGGCTGTGTTTATGACTTAAAGACTGTCTATTGCTGAAGACTAAACAGAATGTCATGGGGCCTCCCTAAGTTCACATCCAAGGGCCAGGGAAGGACTCCGTTTGCTGAATAAATATAAAGATGGTAAGAGACAAATATAAAGTTGCCTTTATGACTACACTCCATGAGTACTGCTTGGTCAACACATACTGTTAACATTTATTTCTCATCACCCCATGGAATAGAGTCACAACATGAAAGCTTCTTGGGGGCTTTTCTGTGTTGATCATGTCATATTTCACCCAAGAAAGGTCTACACGGTTAAGTTTCTGATCCTCTGCATAACCACCCTCCAACTCGCTACTGCAATCAAACCCCTTCCAACTATTACAAAACTGTTAATTTTTTCAAAATAACACTGTTATTATTTTCCAAAATAAAAATTCCATCATTGGATATGAGGAGAACATTTTCAGGATTTTGATTTTCTCTTCCAATGGATGAATATATGGTCACACAAGGTAGGGGAAACTACTTTTAAGAAATCCTCTGGTTATTAGAGCCTATGATGCTCTGGGTAATATACAATGTGATGAGGAAATGATCTTTCTGTGTTTCAGGTGGGAGTACTGAGGTGCTGATGGAGTGAAGGGGTCTTGCAGGTCACACTGCAAGCTCCTGGCAGTGCTGGGTCAGGACTATGGCATGACCTATTTGAATGTCCACAGAAGAGATTAAACTAGAAGTTAGATGACTTTAGGTGGTATGTTCTGGATCTGGCAAACTGGTTTATTTTACTCATGAAAAGGAGTTTCCAAAAGTATCAGAAGCAACTCAAGGGTTAGTCATGCTCTCTGCTGTCCTGTAAAGTTTATACAATGTCTGGATATTCTCTGCAAGGTTTTCAACACTCTGCCCAGAGGTTGGTGGGAAACTTCGATCACTGAAGAGTTCTAGGCCCTGAAGCTGCTATGGTCCGATAACTGGGGGGAGAAAAGACAGAATGGACACTCACAGCTACAGCTGAACACCTGTATGAAAGCTTCAGGTGAACACTCCAGCACACGGAAGGGGTGTTCTGAGCCTTTTTCGTATGATGCCTGAGGTTAGATGTGACCATGGATGAAATTTTAATACGGCCCTTCCTTGTGTGGGAAAATCCAATTAAGGCTTTCTTTGGAATGGAGGTAAATTCACGTTTTGTGTTGAAAGGGGCTCCGCACAAGAGAGGACCCTGGAAGTGTATGTTTCATTAGCTTCAAGATAAAAATTGCTTCTGTTTGGGATCCAACAGAGTAAGTGTTTCTGCAATCTACAATGGAGGTCTAGACATCAACAGGGCAAGCAACTTCACACCTAATGGGAAAGGGCCTCAGCAGGGGATGTGCATACGCTAGCATTCTCTTTGGGTGTAGACAGTCCTTTCTTACAGGAAAAGGGCAAAGCAAACCACCCATCATGCTTCAGCTCAGTACACAATGCATTAGTCTCACCTGACAACTTGAGAAGTAAAATACAGTGCGCCAAGAGGCACCCGGGGCTCCATTTCAGGATTCTTCCCAAGGATTCCCCATAAAGGTGACATAAACACACATAGTTATTCCAGCAAGGGCTTACAGCTAAATTATTCAGTGACAGCCAAGACTCCAAATTTCAGTTCTGACTTACCCTACTGCTTTCACTTCTTCTTTTACATCTTCAATTTATGGTTGTCGAAAATCTAATTAGTTATTAATCCTTAGGAATTATGTGCTCCAAGCATGATAAGAAACCAAAAAGGACTAAAGAGAGGGAGAAGGAAGACTTAACTGTGAAAAACTCATTCACAATGAATGTCTAGGTAGATGGGGGCTTAGCCTCAATTACCCTAAAAATGAAAAAGTCAGACCCTTCTTTAGCGAAGTGACAGTATCCCAGCATTTCCTAAGGCTGCTGGGCACCACAGTAGTTTCAAGCAGATACTTTGTGGAATAAGCATTCTAAGATCAAGGGGTATAATATTACTCCTTCTTGGAGACTCATAGGGCAGATTGAAGGCTCTGAGAAGTCCTGCAGTTAAAACACCTATATATATGTGTTGAACTCAGCATTTCCCAAACATATGTTAGCCAAAGAATCATGTCTATTAATAAGGGCAAATAGATTTGAGCCACTGGTTGAAGCCTTTATTTAACACTTTTAAAAGCATCATGGATGGTGCACTTCATGGGGTATTATAATTCTTTTAGATAGCTGCACAAGACAGTTCTTCAGAGAAAATCAAATGACCCACCCCATCTTTGTAACCACACTGCTTCAAACAGGAATCTGCACCAACATGGAATATCCATCTGCTTTACAGAACTGAGATTTGGGATTCTTTTCAACATGACATCCAAAAGAAGATTTTGATTCTGCCACGGGGAAGCAGTGACACACTCTCTCTTATCTTTCTCTTTGTTTCATGGTATGCGATGTGCTCTCTCCTTCTCTGTCTAACCATCCCTCTAAATAGATATCCATGCTCTTATTATTTATTTTTCTTTACCTGCTCTCAGTTTGATAACTGGGAAAACACTCCTTTATTTATTGATGTCGTTCATAAGAACAGGATAGAATCACAACATCGGGGGCCCTGATTCACATTAGGCCATGTATGTGATGACTAGCTTATTTCAAGAAGGGTTTACCTTTTTGTCACAATTCTGGCACCCCAGGGGACATTGGGTATCTGCTGGCTTTTAGAGAAAGCTGCTCCCAAAATAATAAAGAAACTGTAACTTCCAGATTAACTAATTAGTTAACTCGGAGACTCAGCTGCATACTCCATGATTCCTCTGTTTGAGAAAGAAGTGTCTTGACCTCTGAGAAACCCCCTGCTCCTGCAGTATTGGATTTTTCTTTAACTCCATGCCAGGGTAAGTCATTTCACACAAGCCATTGACAATAGCGAAGCGGGTGCAACATTTATTCTGGGAATATTTTGTTCGTCATAGTTACTGAAAACTTTTTAAAAGGACCAGACAAATAAGTCCATAATGTACATTCACAGTCATTTCTTTGGGCAAGTCACTTAAAGTTCCTATGCCTCAGTTTCCTCACCTAGAACAGGGAGATCAAACTTAGACCTCAGAGTGAAGATATAGTGAAAAAGTGCATTACCTGTCTTTAGGAGAGTGGTTGACACAGCAAGTATTCAACAAAGAATAGTTAACGTAAATCTAAAGGTCTGAGGAGGATGCAAATGCCTACTTTTCCCTAAATTGTTAAGTAAGAGGGACTTTTTATGTTCAAATTTCACTTTGGATTAACCCTCCTGTTGGAGTCTTTTTCTTTTGCATCGTTAATATATAGTGACCAAAAAATCTAATTAGTCATTAATCCTTTGAAATCATGAGCCGTAAGCATGGTAAGGAGGCAAAAAAGGCTACAGAGAAGGAGAAAGACGAATCGTTAACTAGTAAATGTTCATTCATAATGAACTTGTATGTAGGTGGGAGCGAAGCCACAGTTGCCCTAAATTAGCAGAAATTTACATCCCTAAGAACGATTCTGCCATCTCCATTACTTGGAACTATTAGATTCATGTTTGGGTAAAATTGAGCTAAACTGGGCTCAAGTCACATTTGGGGGGCCTTCCTATAAATTAGCCCGTGAAATCCCTGTGATTGAGGTGAAATTTCCAAAAGCTTAGTCTTCTCTGGGAAAATGAACAGACCAACGGTTCCTGGGCGTTAGCTCCACCCCACTCCAATCTGTTAGTTTTACGTCCAACGTCAAAGGCGAGCTCTCCTCATTCCAACTGTACCCTGAATGCTCTCCCCCATTAAATACAGTTTAAAGGCCAGCTGCAGTGTGGAGCCTTTTCTCGGAGCCTACAGTTTCAAACAAACGACTGGGCAGAAGCCAGGATCTATATGGGCTCACGAAGACTGTAAAACATTTGGTGCGGAGTGGAAAAAGACGCCTGAGAGCTCTGCCAGGCGTTTTCAGCTTTCTTGCACCTGTGCCAAGTGTTTTGCAGCTCCCCTACCCCTTTCTTTGGAAGGGGGGCTGGTGGAATGGGGCGGGGTTGGGGAGATAAGCAAGCTTTCGGAGGGCATATGCCATGGGAATTGAAAAACTTGTTACCACCATTGGATACTTGTTTCCTGCCCAGTCCCTTCTCTGAAGGCAAAATGAGGACCTCCAGCCAATCTTAGTACTGGAATTCTGAGCATTTGAGCCTACTTGACATTTATTTCATCCTATCATATATCACCATGGACTCTGAAGACCACCTCCTCCCCAGCCCCCTCCCTGAAATCTCTCTCTTGAGCTCTCAGTTGAATCACCCCTGCCCATCACCGACACCAAATTGCCAATTATTTCAAGGAAATAATTTACACGTTGAGACAGTTTGTAATATGCAAAAATGTGTGTGGAAGAAAGTATATGTTTCTTAAAGGAAGAACACCCAAAATGTTTTCGGATGAAAGTGTGAAAATGTCTAAACATAGATGACATGATACAGATCATGAGAAAGTCAATTTGAAATTATCCTGAAACGTTGTGATAATGTTTTCAAAAGAAGGAGAATTCAGGGGAAGGGAGGTGCTTCTCGGACCCTGCACAGTAGTGTTAAAGATAAAAAGTTCCACAATGGTGTATTGATTCCCATGCATTTTTTCAGTTCATTCAACAACCCTATGAATTATTTTCCCCATTTACAGTTAAGGAAACAGAGGGTTAAGAAGATTAAGTCACCCGTCACACTCCTAGGAAGCAGGGCTTGGACTTGATCCCTGGTCTCTTTACCTCTGAGCTCTCACTGTTAGGCAGGCCACATTCCTCTGAAAAAGAAGCCCTTTCAGCTTATCGAGTTATTGATGCAAAGAAAATCACACATAGAGATTCATTCCTTTGGCTTAAACTTGGATCTCTGTTAAGATGTAAGTGTTCTCTCAAGACAAAATATACAGCTTCATCAGCCACTTGAACTTATCAGGAGTGAGAAAATTAGATCCTTTTCTCTGGGCGTGTTTTACTAGGTAGAGAGGGGCAGAAACATCACTGGGCTGCTGTAGATGGGAAAGGAGCAAGAAGAGAGCAGCCGCTGGTAGGGAGACGGTGAAGAGAAGTCTCTGAAAAATGGAATGGGAACTAAAACTTGTCACTTCCTTACTCCTCCAGTGATCTCCCACTGTTCTCTGATTAATTCCAAGCTCCCCACCACGATCCGTGCACAAAGCTTCCAGCCTTAGTGGAAAAACGGTCAGTTCCCCAACTTAAGGTGCTCTTTTCTACCTCAGGCCATTTGCGTGGGCTGACTAGCTTCAATTAGCCCTCCAGGTCACAGATTTTTACTCTTTCCCTCTGAAACCTAGATTTAAATTAGGAGGCCTTCGTTTCATCATCCCTTAGCACTTTTCTTTTCCTTCATGCTACGTAATTAAATCTGTAACTCCGCAGTAAGAACAGAAGGAGTATGTCTTTTATAAACCCCTGTGCACCCCATAACTAGTATATTCCCTGGTACATGGTTGGCACGGATTTACTATTTTGTGGAAGAATGAATGGATACAGGGTAGCACAATCTACCTTGGTACTCCCTGACTGTTCTAGAAGGAAAAGCACCACTGAAAGTTCAGCCAAGGACTTGAACATGTGCTGGATTGGACACTGACACGATTAAAGGAGATTCTTGACTACGTAGGTATATAAAAGAGACCCTGGCTTTGTAAAAAGGTTTCAGGTCTTAGATATCTATTTTCTAAGGTCTAGGTGTTATATATAAATATATATTACACCCATACACGTATATGCTAGTATGTATATATACTGTATGTATATTACATGTAATATACAGGTATATTAGTAACTATCAACATGATTACTATTTTGTCATTATTATAATTTTGTTATTATTGTTATTATTAGAGTAGCTCCCACTGGCCCGACAACTTGCTATGTGGTAGATACTGGCCTAAACAATTTATATGTATTATTTAGTTCAAGCTTCATTAAAAAAAACCCATAAAAAGGTATTAATACCTGCATTTTACATATGAAGAATTAGGGCTTAGAACAGTTAAGACATCTGATCAAGATTCTTTTAGAGCTAAGATTAAAAGTTAAGTTTATTCAAAGCCATTTATCCTCAAGGACAATTGACTTCCAGTTCATAATTCCATCACTCAAAAACTCAAAGAAAAAAAATCAGAACTCTCTCCCTTTTATCCATTTTTCTCTTTTTTCACACACACACAAACACACATCCCCCAAGCTTAAGTGAACAACAAAAAAACCCATCGCATGATAAGAGAAAAAAAGAAACAGCAGGAAAACGAAGGCCACAGGACAGTTAAAACTGCATGAACAACCTGCTACCACATCCATCCACCTGCTCAACAAGGACATCTTCCTTTTTTTTTTTTTTTTTGACATCTTCCTTTTGAGTTGAACTTTTCCCCAAAGACTTCTGGACATAGCAAGCCTGACATAATCCAAGATCTCCCATAGAAGTTTACTGGCTCCATTCAGCTATAACAGGAAGTATCCTAACATGCAGTAGGCACTTAAGTAAACTCTAAGTTTTCTTCCAACCCCTAGACACAGTCATTCTCATCAACACGTAAAGACCTGTTTAGAAGCAAAGCTCGGGGCTTGTCAACAAAGATCCTAGTGATACTGGCTTTCAGCAAGTAAGACTCTCAGTAAAATGAGATATTGGACACCATTAGGGGTATATTCGATATGTTGCTTTGGGGGGGGTCAATGGAGACACGGTGGCAGCTAAGAGAAGATGACTGGACAAGATGCTGGCCTGCTCTTGCCCTGCAGCCACTGTAACTCTTAGGTATTTTGGTCCTACATATGATGTCACTGACACCCATCTAACATTCATTCAACACACACCAAAAATACATTTATTGGGCTTCCCTGGTGGCGCAGTGGTTGAGAGTCCATCTGCCGATGCAGGGGACACGGGTTCGTGCCCCGGTCCGGAAGGATCCCACATGCCGCAGAGCGACTGGGCCTGTGAGCCATGGCCGCTGAGCCTGCGTGTCCGGAGCCTGTGCTCCGCAACGGGAGAGGCCACAGCGGTGAGAGGCCCGCGTACCCCCAAAAAACAAAACAAAACAAAACAAAAACAAACATTTATTGAGCACTATGCTCTAGGCAATGTTTAAGTGGCTACAAATTTCACTTCTAAAAAGTGGAGGAGCAGGCGCTTCAGAAGGGAGGAGGAGAAAGAACAAGGAAAAAAGGCAGAGAGCGCCCGCAAGCCAGAGCACCACGGCAGGCCTTCCAGCCTCGACATTCTAAGTTTCACACTCACTTAACCTCTTGTGGCTCAATTTCCCCATCTTTAAAACGGGGACAGCTACCCTGCCTCAGGCTTCATGAGATAGTTGTGCTGTATGATGTCAGAGAAAAAAAACATAAGACGAAACTGCTCTATCCATTATAAAGGTCCTATGATTGCTCCATGAGCCACAAAAAAATTCTTTTTCCTCATGAAGCATCTCATCATTTCTCATAACCCACACGGGAAGATCCTCAGTGCCTCCCCAGCGGTATTTGCCGAGCTGCAAACGCCCCACACATGCTGGCTTCCCACTACCACACCCCAGCTGCAAAACATTCGTCCCTTCTCAGTTTAACGTATTTTCTTGCAGCAACTTGTCCACTAACAGGCAGAGGTGCATTAGTGGGAGATTTATGCTAATATCTCAGCAGTGAAAATCATGAGCCTCACTATATTCTCATTCAGTCTGAGACAAGTAGCCAGGGTATGTCCTTTAACAGGATTTCCAGGAAGGATACTGCATCTTAAGAAACGCTGATTTGTAGGCATTTATATATTCCAGGAAGAGGGCTGTCTTAAGTGTATCAGAGCCTCGAGCAGAGAATTATTTTAATGCCCCTGCCTCCCCTCCACACGTCTCCAGCATAAGAGAGGAGCAGAAAATATCCACTGGCTACAGAAATGCTGGCATTGGAGAAGAGGCTGGAACCGTTTTGAAGAGCCCTCGTAAGACAATAAGACAAGCGGCCTGGAGAATGGGGTGCTATCCATCCCCAGCAACTGCTCCTAGGATGGCCCTGCCAGCATGTGTAACGGCCAACTGGTTCATCTTGCTAACTATAACGCTCAGCATATGGGGCGGGAGTGTTTATAGATATATACATACACCATACATTTTTCACAGCAAGTACATATAGAGACCATCCAACTGTATATTTTGCAGACATACAAACACGCACATATATTGTCCATATGTTCAAACAATTTTTAAGCTATATCATGAACAAATAAAGATCTCTTTACACAAAAAGTTGCAAAAGGTACCACAGTGAACACTTTGGAGCATGTATTTTGAAGACGAAAAAAGTGGACTTGAACTCCAGCCTGACCTTTGCCAGGTATGTAACCTGACCTCTTCTATAAAATGGGAATAATACTGGGATCTTCCCCATAGGATAACTGTAAGAACTACTCGAGCTGATGCATGTAAAACACTTAGCGCATCATCCAGCATAAGGTAAATTCTCAACAAAGGTCAGCAGTATTACTTCTAGATACCAAGCCAGGTTGTGCTCACCAAACTTCTTTCAGAATCAAGAGAAGTCAAAACAAATGTCAAGATATTATACAGTGCCCATCTAGGGCCTTCAACAACTTGACGTCTCTTGTCTGTTTCTCACTATATCCCAGGCACGCGTCTGTCATTGTACTTACCCTATGGCAGCTCTCTCCCCTCACTAGCCTATGGCCATCTTGAAATCAGGAACCATGTGTTTTTCATCTTTGTTTTCTCAGTCTGTGGATCAGAAACCAGTTCATGGTAGGTGCTCAATAAATACTGATTGAACAAACTACTATTCACAGGTGACACATCCTATGCAGAAAGATCTGCAACTGGGAAGTGTCAGATTCAGCCCATCAGGGAGATGTACAAATGTAAATTATCACAGTAAAAGCTGATCTCTTAAACAAAGAAGTCCAGATAAAGCAAAGGAGTGTTAAAAAAAAAAAAAAGACTATTTTCTTCAGATATTTTCTTTCACTGAGAATATATGAATGTACATATTTTCTCTCATCTTTTCAGATAACGCCAAAGGACAAGTGGATGTTTGATAAAGACCTGCATCATTTTTCTTGCATATACCACCTCCTTAATGCACAGCCTAAAATTTCAGCCTTAGATCTTAAAGCGAAGATCACAGAGACTCTCTTTAAAAACCTATGTGAAGAACTCTTCCAGACATTATATCTTGTATCTTAGTAAATTTGGTGAATTCAAATTCTTATCTAACCTGTGAATCCCGAACACATGGAGATACTCTGTGTATGGTAAATTTAAGTCTTGGGGCATGGACAGAAATACCTCTGGATGAAATGTGCTCCTGGATGGCAAACAATAAAAAATTAAGTGTAATGACTATGTGGAAAGGTGTTTTGGTGGCCCAGTGGAAAGAGCAACCATGAATGGTCAGGATACCCCACCTTTCCACTAGCTTTCTCTTAGGGAGTCACAGAGCCCAACTTTTTACCATCATCAAAAGAGTTTTATTCTAAGAGTTCCTTGTTATAATGCAATACTCCTGAGAAGCTGATCAAATGAAGTTATTCTAAGCCATTATCACCTCATCAGGAATTTATTATCCAGTCATTTGGCAGAGTTTCTGGAGGAGATTGCAGAGGGAACGGGAAGGATAAATCCAAATCCTTGGATGATATCTATGAAGTCTCAATACAGATCAACATCATTATTTTCTTTTTTTTAGCACAGATTTCTGGACTGGGCTCAGCTCATACATATCCACTTCCCTAAGATGGACACTATGAATTGTCTACCCAGATCTATTCTTTCTCTCACCAAAAAAACCCCTCTAATTTTAGTCATGTACCTCCTGTCTCTCGTATAGCTCATGTAATTCATAGGACACAGGTGAAGCTTCACGGGTAGAGCCTGATGAGAATAAACGAACCTGACTGGTCCGAGGATGGCCAGGTGACCTAAACTGACCCAGTCTGATTAAAAGGAAGGACTTAAATATTAGGCTAAGGGGAGAGGTGCCCTTTGTCATTTTCATTTGGCATAAATAAGGAACTAAAGTGTCTTGGTTGCTACTGATGGCCAACTGATGGCCATGATTAAATCAATGCCATATCTACATTCATATCATTGGCAGAGAAGAGATGAAAAGAACTAAGCTCCCTAATAGTGTTAACCCACTATGACAATTAAAAAGCAAACCTGTTCAACTCTAGACCTTCTGTTAAGTATGATAAATTTCCTTATACTTAAGCCAATTAAATACCCGCTTTTGTGATATAAAAGAAGAACTACTGCATTAACTGTCCATATTGATTTTAAGATGTAGTTCAATTTGAAAACATTAAAATGTATATGGGAGTGTGAGGGGCAGTACTTATTAAAATTTTGGAGACAAGCTATAAGACAAAAATATGTTGGTATTGGCTTGATTCATGATTCTGAAATTAGAATGTCCACTTAGGATTTATGGTCTATAATTAGAAGTGGTTTCAGGCCAGTGGCTACCCTTTCATAGACAGCAGCCTAAAAAATCTTAGACCTTGTTGATATGAATTGAGTAGATAATTGAAAGGACAGAAGATTAACCTTTTCTAGATTTTTCATTTGTAAGCATATGAACACAATAAAACTAGATCCTTCAAGAAAAATACACTACTGAGAAGAGTTGAAAAGAAAATTCTTTTTAGATATCATGAATACCTCTAACTCACATAATTGTTCTTCTTATAATTAATGGCTATTTACCTAAATCTAGACTTAATAAATATCTTGGCCACTTCCAGGCTCCTCTATCTCCACTATTATATCTTGTTCAGTGCCTCTCCTCTACATGCCTTCATGTTTATTCTATTTTGGCTCAACTCTGAGCCTGAGTTTCAGACACAACCACTTCAGAAAGCAACTGACACCTTTCTTTCTCTACTCAGCTACTTAAGCTCTTTAAAACAGACTTAAAAAGAGATCAAAACATGATTACATGTACCATTTAGAGTTTTTCCAAAAGGTGAAACAGTAGTTTCCTAGCATAAACAATTTCTATTCTCACCGTGTGCCAAACCATCTTATTAAACACTTGGGTGTAGGGTCCTGGGTTTAAGCCTGAGAACAAATACAAACCAATACAATCATCCAAAGAATAGGAAAATCAGTCAAAAAAAGAGCACCTTATTCAGCACCTAGTTAAGGTGTAAGAAATTAAACTGGACAGGATGCCTCTTCAAAAAGACACCCAAATAACTAAAGAGAAGGTATAATTTAGAAGTCCCCACACTGAGTCACTTTCCTGGGCAGTTTGTTTTTGTTTTGTACTTTTTGTCTTTTTTTTTTTAATCAGCCATTCTGATTGCCAGCCATTCTGCATTCCCCAGATACAGAAATGTGAAACTTGACAACATGTTATGATACAGCTGGATCATTCCCCTATAAATTTCAATGTATAAAATTATTTTTATACTGAAAAGAAAATACCACTTCCAGGAGAAAATTTTACGAGTATTGGTGGTGGTGGGGGGTGGGAAACGCACCTTTTATTATCCTCAGAGAACAAAATTAAACAGCGAGACAGTTTTTAACCTGGCTAATGTGATTAACAAGATAGTGAAAACAAAGTAGGCAAAATTTTAAGAAGTATCAAGTTTTGTCATCTTGATGGTTGGTCACTGCAAGTAATCATTTCAGAGAAAAGTATTTTTTAAAGTTTTTGCAAGAATAATCCAGTGTGAGCATATACAAATGTTAGTATTTATTAAAAGCACATATAACAGTAGTGGTGGAGGGAGGAGTGTCAAGGATAATATAACGCCTGAACAGGTGACTTACAAGTTATGACACATACTTGCTTTTTTAGTTAAAGTGAATTTTGCTTTTTACTGCTGTGAAAAATTGGGGCAAATTTTACACCATTTCTCAAAATATTCAAAAGCCATTTTTAAAAATGGATTTTGAAAAACCACAGCAAACAGTAGGCATTCAATAAATGTTTCTAAGAATTAAACTGAATTGATCAATGCAGCACTACACACGCCAGGTAACAAACAGAACAGAGGCTATTTGAAAGGTAATTCATGCTGAAAAATAAACAGTTGAAGAAACAGTAACTTGTATTACAATCTATTAAATGCATTAATACGATAGGGTAATAATATGTGTATCAGTATAAATTTAGGCCTCTTATATTTATCTGAGAAGAAAAATGCAGTAGGCTGTTGGTGGTTAAGTTTGCAAGCAATAATTCATATGTATTCCTAATCCCTGCAAAGAACTGGATCATCTTATGGGGACGGTTTCAACATCCTAGGTAGGAAAGGACCAATATGAGACTAATTTATAAAGATGCTATGAGACACACTTAACTAAGGTAGAACATTCGTAGAGAACAAAATTTCTAATAAAGAAAAAATTTAGTTGTAAATCTCAGATGTGAACTGAACTGATGCTTATTAAACAAATAACTATTTTGGAAAATATATCTCCCTAATATTGTTCCCATTTGAAATCAAAAACTCAGATTTTGTGCCCAGCTAAAGTCCTGAATTTCCCAGCCTCACATTTAGCTGTAATGGGCCATGAGAAATCGTTCTGTTCAATGAGCTTTTGGGGAAAATATGGTTATCTTTAAAAGGAGCAGGTCTTACAGGTACTGCCTTTGCCCTGAACCCTCCACTGTGTTCAAGCCACTCTTTTTTGAGTTTTCTTACCTGCAGCCAAAAGCCATCCCAAACCCAAACAGGGTTCTGACATCTTAAAAGTAATTTATTATCATGAAATAGGATGTCTCTTCAAATTACATGAAAATAAACCAGCACATATAAGCAAACTAGTGCAATAAACTTTTTACCCCTTTAAATAACACGAAAAAACTGGCAGTAGCAGTATCTTAATGACACAGAATTTCCAAGGACTTAAAAATGAAGCTTTGTTTTCTCTTTCTCACGGATGCAGGTGGGACCATAAACTCTTTCTAGTCTGATGCAGAGAACTCCCCTAGCCAAAACAAGACTATCACCTAAAAAAAAAAAAAAAAAGACTACACATGAAGCAAACTAACAACTTGGGGAGGTGGGGTGTATGTCTGGGTTCCAATAACTAACCAGCCTGTAGGGAATTTAAAAATATTTTACCTGGCCTGTGGTTACTTATTGGATAAAGGCAAAATCTGTTTAAAAATGAAACAACTGAACAAAGCTTAATAGAAAGTTTTCTGTAATGGGAAGCGTATGTCTAATGGATTAGATCAGCTGTCTAGATTAAATTATTGTCATTTAGATAGTAACTCCTTGTCAGATGACATTCCAGCAACAAAATAACTAAGTCACTGATTTCTTTTCAAATCACTTATGAGCACAACTAAATCACTTCCAACACAGCCTTAAAATACAGAAACCTGCAACTTGAGGCTTCTTCAACTTAATTCTGTATCTCTCTTTGTCTTATCTGCCAGGTGTCTTCCTGAATCCATGGTGGGCATTAGAGGATTTGTTCATTTTGAATATCCATTCATTATTATTCTGATTTTCTGGGATAATGATTATGTACTTTGAAAAAAGTAGAGGAAGTTTAAAGGACAACAGAACAAATTTCTAAACACACCACATGAGGTTACAGTAGAAGAATATAAACATACCTCATGTTTTGGGTTTTTTTTTAATGAAGATCATTCATATTTGAGTAAAAACCTGGGAGTGAAACTCTTCCAAACGACTGTGCCTTTTAACCTACACCAATGTCCGGTTTCTTGGTACTTTTTCAAAATTATTTCAGCCAAAAATAATACTCAGATTTTCCACAGGGCACATTTTGAAAATGTATTTTTATTTATAGCATTATACATAAAACCTATAAATGCTCTGAACAGTATGGGTTTGATATGTCTGAAGGTGTTTTTTTTTTTAACGTATATTCACAATATCTTCCAGGAGAAATATATGGCAATGAAGTTAAACTTCAGCTAACCTTCTAGACATAACTCTTAGGTACTCCCAGATTTACTAGTGATCAATTCTGCACACTTGTGAAAAACCTAGGATAGTCTTTGACACTTTGATATACAAATTCCACTTTTAAAATTACGATGTTCATAGAGCTGCCTGTAAGAATAGACTTCTTCATTTCTGAGAAGTAGAGGAGAGAAAAGGTAACAAGGGAATTTTTTTTTAACATGTGTTTTCTGGACAGCAGGCAAGCAAGCAGTTATTTCTGGAACTCTTTCACTGCATTAAAATATCACAGAGCCAAATTCTGCCCTCAAATGATTTTTCTTAAACTTACTTGAGTCCATATGTTTCTAAAAGCTGAATTTGCTTCATTGCATTTCAAGGTCTAACCTTGCTGTTATTACACAGACAGAATCTCCATGAAATTGAATTTTTGTTTGTGTAAGAACAGTATATTTGAATATTTCCCGAAGCAAGATGTGGGCAAAGACTGTGAAGAATTAGGGTTAGTAGAAAATAAACTGCAGATCATCAAAACATCTCTGAACTGGCTAATTTTTCTTACAAGATTTCTCCTTTACTTGGAAAATGCCAGGAAGACATCTGAGAACACAGAAAGGAATATCTAGAGAATTTTTATTTATAAGTATCTCTAAAAAAAATTAACAATGTCCCTTACAATTTTCTCTAAAAATGTTTTTATCTCCATTTAGCTAGTGAATAAAATACAAATGTCTATGTAAAGCATCGTCAATGCAAAACAAGAAAAAGGAAAATCTAGACTGCAAGGGATTCTGCTTAATGTTATTTTTCAGAGTATGGCTGCCAATTTAATACCAAATGGCCGTTAATTGTGCAGTATAAAGTAAAATATTATGTGCTTTTCTGTATAATTAATGAATCTTAAATTCAAGAATTTAAAAGAGGCAAAACATTATTCCACCAGATTCCATACATTCAGGAACCTCTACATAATATCACAAATCTTCTTTTAAAGTTTCTGAACATTTGTCATTTTCCTATAAAGCTATATTCATCTATCATACCAAAAGTACCTGTTTCATTTTTCAGATAATAAGGGGGAGAAAAAACCTCTCCTACATCTGCACAAAATATGTCTATCCTCATTAGATCCATTTTTTCAATTAAATTCAAGTTTCTCTGTCCAAAAGGCATAAATCTGGGTATTGATTTAACTATAAACTCATGAAACTCCCGGTAGTCTTCTAAAACCATTTTACTTGGATGAGCATATAAGCTTTTAAAATATCAAGTTATTCCAGTATTTAATACACATAACTGCTTCCAGAGGGGCTAAAGGCAATAAGGCACAGCTGCCCATTCCATCTGAAGAAAAACTAGACTGCTAGCCAGTGTCTCACTACTTTCTGTTGTTTTTTTTTTTAAGCGTTTGCTTCTATTTTATTCAGCATGAGTTTGATACCTTCTGAACATGAACCATATCACCAGCAGCCAAAATCAATAACCTATCTAATCAAGGCCCTATGAACTAACAACAGACCCTCAGTGCTCTGCTCCTATAAAATGTAGTTCATTCTAAGTCTTTCCTTCCAAACCAGTCTAACGTTAAATTTATTATCCTCTTCTGACAAGGTTAGAGCATTGTCTACCTAGACTTCTAGAAAGACCCTTTTGGGGAGCAAATCAATTACCTCTTGAAAAGAAAAAAAGGAAAGAAAGAAAAGACCTCTCTAAACTCTCCTTGAAATCTTTTTATGTTGCTTCAATTTTCTTTTGAGAGCAAGGAATCTTCGCCATGAAGCTTTCATGCTGCAAGCAGCTACTTCTTTTCAAATAAAAATCATGTGTAAATATTTCACAGACATGTCTCTACTGTGAATTGCACAATATGAAAAGGAGATGTTAAAGAAATATTTCCCTAAATCAAACCAAATAAGAATACAAACATTTTCCTAAATCCACGAAGTTTTGAAGTCTAAGCCACAAATTCTCCTTGTATAAAACATCATATGTTTTTTTTTTGATATCCTGTAAGCTGTGGCTGAATAGCCTTCACTCAATGACTTCATAGTGTATCCGATACTCATGTTTATTTTAAGCTTCTTCAAATGATATTTTCCATCTTAAAAAGTGAGAAGGATTTTTGCCTTGAAAGATTATTCATAGGTAGCAACATAAGCAAAACCAAAAGTTTATCCAAATTTTCTTTTCTCCCCCAGATCTGTGACATTAAACACATGTGTGCAAAAACCCTTTTCGTGATAGCAATTTTCCTTTTATATTTTAGTTATTTAATGAATCTTTCTCCCCAGCTAGATGCTGAGCTCTTTCTGGACGGGGCCTTGATAATCTCCACCTTGTTGTTATAAAGTTTCCATTACTAGACCAATTCCCTTGGGACCAAGTACACACTCATTCAAGACAGCAGCTAGAGGAAGGAAGGTGATCTGTGGCTGGGAAATATTGAAGTTCACTAGTCTGTATGATGATTGAACCTGTGCCCTTGAACTTTTTAAGCCTGCTATCGAATGCTCTAACCAAGATACCCAAAGATGGAATAGGGAAGCATGAGGAGAATACTCTTTGCCCTCAGTTCAGAATATATGAGTCTTTCATGGAACATAGCTTTGAGCACAGAAACAAAGCTTTATTTTTTACTACTTAAATCTGCTTCTGTAAAGGTGGTACTGTTCCCCAGAAGGGCAAAAGCCATTGTCTTTTTCACATTCATATGGAGTTCAAAATCAATAGCTTTAGCCATACTCATTACAAGCCATGCAAGTGATCCTTTGAATTCAGTGATAAGATGACATTAGCACCACCTACAATGACCACAGGCTTCTTCCAGTATGAAGTCTATCACTGCAGCCATCTCCAGCATGGCCCATTACCATGAAAGATTTAGCAGCTAGAGTGTCATAATGCAGTCAGTGCTGATGTTCATCTGGTTTTGTGATGCCCATTTGTTCCTCTGATGCTCTTTATGCTGGCAAGAAAGCTGATACATTTCGTTGACCAAATATCCAGGAGATATAGATCTCCTAGTAGGAGAAAATCCAGAGTTTCCCAAGAGGAAGTTGAAGGGAGTACACTGGCCATATTTTTCTCAGGTCAATCTCTCGGTCACCAGGTTCTTATAGGAATCTTACTGGATTTATATTGTTCAAAAGACAGTGTATTGCTCACCATGTCCAAACACTGTGAAAATACAGACTCAAATGCATTTTGGAAAATCCTGTATTAAGGCATGGTCTTTATTTTCAGGTATAACATGTCACAAGGTTATCTATTAGATGATGCTAAAATTCTGCTCAAGTGTTATTTAAATGCAAAAATCAACAACTATATATTCCATACCTATTACTCTGTAGCAAATAACAAGCCATTTATGTTTCCACCAATATTCTTATTTAATATTGTTACCTAACTACAGTTTTATATGCAAGTATATAGAACTGCACTCTCCAATACCATAGCCAATAGCCGCATGTAACTACAGAGCACTTGAAATGTGGCGGTTCCAACTTGAGATATGCTGTAAGTATAAAATACACACCAGATTTCAAATACAAAAACAAAGAATTTTTTTTACATGTAAATTTGATAATATTTTGGATATATTGGGTTAAATAAAATACATTATTAAAAATAATTTTATCTGCACTTTTTTCACCTTTATAATGTAACTACTAGAAAATTTTACACTACATATATAGTTCACATTTGAGGCTCACCCTGTATTTCTGTTGGACAGGGTTTATACAGAAGATAAGGCTAGGTCAGAGATCAACTAAAGCAAGTAATATCCATAAAATACAATAATTTCTAGCCTTACTTATTTCCAATATTCTCTTTCCCTGGAGGAAAAGGAAGAGAAAATCTGTTAAGACATTTATTGTACAACCTTTAGACCTCAATGATCCAGAATTTACTAAATTTTTGCTCTAGCTGAATATTCAGTGTTGAAGATTCAAAAAGAAAATTGCCACTTCTTAAATTGCCACAGCTGATTTTGACAAGTTTGGAATGGAAGGAAACTTCCTTAACATGATAAAGGACATGTATGAAAAACTTACAATGGATATCATACCTGACTGTGAACGAATGAAGGAAGTGCCCTAAGACTGGGAACAAGGTTCAAATGCCTTCTCATAACTTCTTTTACTAGACGTTCTAGCCAGTGCAATCAGTCAAGAAAAAGAAATTAAAGCCCTCCAGATTAGAAAGAAGTAAAATGTCTGTATTTGCAGATGATATGCCCTGCATACAGAAAATCTGAAGGAATCCACACACAAAAACAATATTTTTAGAGCTAACAAACAGAGCAAGGTCACAAGATATAAGATCAATATACAAAACTTAATTATATTTCCATATACAATGAACAATCCAAAAATAAAATTAAGAATACCTTTCACAATAAACTTTATTCTTTTTGCAGCATGAAAAAGAATAAAATGCTTGGGAATAAATTTAACGAAAATAAGTTCCACAGTTGTACACTACAAATTACAAAATACTGCTGAGAGAAATCGAAGAAAATCTAAATAAATGGAAGGACATTCCATGTTCATGGACTAGGATACTCAACACTGTTAAGATGGAAATTATCCACCAAGTGATCTATAGATTCAATGCAATCACTCTCAAATTATCATCAGATTTCCAAAATCGACAAGCTGATACTAAAATCTATATGGAAATGGGAAAGATCTAGAATAGCCAAAGCAATTTTGAAATAGAAAAACAAAGTTGGAGGGCTTTCACTTCACAATTTGGAAGTTTACTATAACTTGATAACTACAGTTATCAAGACAGTATGGAATTGGCATAAGGATGGACATATAGATCAAAGTAACACAGTTGAATCCAGAAATGAATCTTTATATTTATGGATAATGGATACTCATCAAACATACCAAGGAAGTGCACTGGAGAAATAATAGCCTTTTTAACAAATGGTGCTAGTACAATAAACTATCCACCTACAAAAAAGGCGGGGGCAGAGAACGCAGACCTTTTATTTCATGACATATACAAAAATTAACTTGAAATGTCCAAATGTATCAGAAACTTTAAGAGCTAAAACAATACAATTTTTAGAAGAAAAGAGAATATCTTCAAGACCTTGAATTAGGCAAAAATTCTTAGATACGACATCAGAAGCATAATCTGTAAAAGAAAAGAAATGATACACTGGACTTCACCAAAATTCAAAATGTTTGCATTTCATGAGATTTCATTAAGAAAATGAAAAGACAAGCAACAGACTGGGATAAAATATTTGCAAAATACGTATCTGACCAAGGACTTATATCCGGAACATATTTATACAAAGAACTCTTGAACTCAAAAATAAGACAAACAATTCTATCAAAAGTGGGCAAAAGATTTAAATAGGCATTTCACCAAAGAAGATATAGAGATGGCTAATAAGCACATGAAAAAATGCTCAACATTATTAGTCATTAGAAAAACACAAATAGAAACCATAATGAGATACAATTTAGATACTCACTAGAATGGCCATAATAAAAATAGACAATATTGCTTCCCTGGTGGCACAGTGGTTGAGAGTTCTCCTGCCGATGCAGGGGACACGGGTTCGTGCCCTGGTCCGGGAAGATCCCACGTGCCGTAGAGCGGCTGGGCCCGTGAGCCATGGCCGCTGAGCCTGCGCATCCGGAGCCTGTGCTCCACAGCGGGAGAGGCCACAACAGTGAGAGGCCCGCGTACCGCAAAAAAAAAAAAAAAATAGACAATAATAAACACTGGCAAAAGTGGAGAAGCTGGAACCTTCATACACTGCTGACATAAATGTAAAATGGTACAGTCACTTTAGAAAACAGTTTAGAACTTCCTCAATATGGCAACAAGAGTTACCCGATAACCCAGCAATTCCACTCCTAAGTATATACCCAAGAGAAATGACAACAACATATATCCACACAAAAGCTTATACATGAAAGTTCTCAGCAGCATTATTCCTAATAGGCAAAACTTGGAAATAACCTAAATGTTCATCAACTGGTGAATAAATAAGCAAAATGTGGTTTATCCTTACAATGGAAAACAATTCAGCAATAGAAAGGAATGAACGATGGAAACAAGTCACAACACTGACAAACCTCAAAAACATTATGCTCAATCAAAGAAATCTGCTACAAAAGGCCACATATTGTAGAATATGATTAAATTATATGATGTCATTTATGTGAAATGCCCAGAAAAGACAAAAGTATAAAAACAGAAAGTAGATTAGTGGTCCCTAGGGATGGGAGGGGGAGCAGAGAGGAGGAATTAACAGTAAATGCACATGAGTGACCATACAGGGATACTAACACATGTTCTAAACCTGGTTTAGAACAGTGATGGTTGCACAATTTTACTAAAAATTTTTGGAACAGTACCCTGGAAAAAGGTGAACTATCTGATATGCTTCAAATCTGACTCTACCACTTACCAGCTGTGTGACTTGAGTGAGCGATTTCACCTCTCTGAGACTTACACTTTTCGTCTATAAAACAGAATTAATAATGGTGTCTCCCTGTGAGATCATGGTGACCATTAGAGGCAAGGCATGCAAAGCACTGAGCAAAGTTAGGCACAGAATAAGTGCTCACCGATTGGTAGCTAGAATTATTAGCTACCTCTCCAAATTACTTCCAGGCTCTTCCAAAATGAGCTTGGCTTCAAGCTCCTTTGGTTAAGGAACTGTCCCTACGCATTCCTAATTTGGCATATCGCACTATTATCATTGTCTTCACCAAAGGTCGCTAACCCCCCTGCCCCCCAAAAGTACCTATTCTTCTAGCTCCACTAATCCCTGTAGAGCATTCCATTCCACTAGGGATGCTTCTCTCTTAAACTGCTCTCTCTTTATATATATATATATATATATATATATATATATATATGTATCTCCTCTGTCTATATTACTACGTACATATCACTCACGTGATTCAGAAGCACACAATCACATGACTGCCACCTACCTTTTCTTGAGTGTATAATTTCACTCCTGTGCTACCATACTCCCCCGCTGCCTGAAGCCATGGAGATGATCAAATCATGGGACTCTTGCCTGGCAAGTTGAGATGTAATGTCAATCCTTCTTTACCACCATTCCAGATAGCCAGAGTGGAATGCTGTCTGATATTATTTCCTATCCTTGCATCTCGATTAAATCTTTACGAGAATACATTTGCACCAAGAAATGCTCAATGATTGCAGAATAAATAAATACATTTAACAAAAGATAAAAGTCCTACAAAATACATTCCAAAAATTTAACTAGGTTATTGTTCTATCTTCTTTGGCTGCTAGACAGAGACCCAAGCCTCTTTCTTCCTACCCTGATTTCTAAAATGTTCAACACCCAAGAAATGAACTCATTAGGAACAGGCAAGCACAGGAGTTTAGGTGTGTCAAATACCTAACTTATAAAGAAATGCCAAGCACTCTGTTCTCAAACTCCCTCAATATACTGCAAATATTCAGCAGCACTTTTATGAATGAAGCAATGCATGACTGTCATCACAATTAGTCTCCCTTATTAACAACTTAGCAACTCTTGATTTCCGAAAATAGAAACATACATTGTAGAAAATTTTCCCCTTATTTTACCTCCTATAGTTCTTTGAAACAAAAAAAATCAGACATTTTCCAGGAATTTAGACATCAGAATTTCAACCAAAAGACCTGTCTTTATCAAAGGAAATAACAGCTCTTGCTAAGATTTTTATTCTTCAGACGATTTCTAAATTGCCCCCTTCCTTTTTTAAAAATATATTAGAACAGATAACAACCTACATCATTCCATTCTTTGTCACTTTTGATGGGATCTTCTCTTTTCTGCTTCATTTGTTAGTCTTGTCTCTATCAAAATATCACTTATTGAAATTTTTGGTGAAACTTCCTGGTTGCATTAGTTGGAGGTTGGGAGCAGCCTCCTGGCCTTGCATCAACACTGACCATGAGTGTGACCTGAGGTAAGAGCCTCTCAAAAACAGGTGGAGATCAAAATACCTAACCCACTTACCTCAAAGCCATGTGGAGCAAATAAGTGAGACCACAAGTGTGAAAACACTTCAGTGATTTGGGATAAAATTCAAAATCATCATTAAGCTCCTTACATTTCTTCCTTGGCTCTGAATGGGTGGACCCACCAAAGACAAATCCCCAGCTGTCCCCTGAAATTCAAAGGAACTGCTGAGTTAGTAGATCTCATCTTTTCTTTTATTCATTAAGTAGGGGAAAAAAACATTCTATAAAAAAAAAGTAGGGGAACGGCATTCATAAACTTGGATCTTTCTATTTGGAAGGAGACATAGATTTGGGGCAAAGTGTTTATTTTGAATCTTGGATCCAATACTTAAAGCTGTGAGCAAATCACTGGAACTTTGGTCAGTGCCCTCATCTGCAAAATGGGAGTGAGTATCAAAGGTCATAAAACCCTTGAGTGATACTCAGATGTAAATGCTTATTAAATATTTAGCAACTATTTCAAAAAGATGCATGTTCAATATTTAAGGAGCTCTAACACCTATCAGCTTTATTGTTTGTTCCACTGTGTAGTTCTCAATAAGCTTTCCCCTGCACTCTATCCTGAGCAAGAAGTGAATTTTCAAAACAGATTAGTTTTGCAGGAACACAGAGAGATTTACAAATACACCAAAATTGAAATGTGATTTCTTTTTTCTTTTTACTTTTTATTGGAGTATAGTTGATTTACAATGTTGTGTTAGTTTCAGGTGTACAGCAAAGTGAATCACTTATACATATATCAATACATATATCCACTCTTTTTTTTTTAGATTCTTTTCCCATATAGGCCATTACAGAGTATTGAGTTGAGCTCCCCGTGCTACACAGCAGGTTCTTATTAGTTATCTATTTTATATATAGTAGTGTGGCTATGTCAGTCCCAATCTCCCAATTTATCCCTCCCCCCCCAAC
The DNA here is from genome assembly GCF_003676395.1 of Aethalodelphis obliquidens. Lineage (NCBI taxonomy): Eukaryota > Metazoa > Chordata > Mammalia > Artiodactyla > Delphinidae > Aethalodelphis > Aethalodelphis obliquidens. The sequence goes on along the minus strand of NW_020837966.1, from coordinate 17,661,815 downwards.
CCAAAATGCTTTTTCTTTTTTTTTTTTTTTTTTTTTTTTTTTTTTGCGGTACCCAGGCCTCTCACTGTTGTGGCTTCTCCCGTTGCGGAGCACAGGCTCCGGACGCGCAGGCTTAGCGGCCATGGCTCATGGGCCCAGCCGCTCCACGGTATGTGGGATTTTCCCAGACCGGGGCACGAACCCGTGGTCCCCTTCATCGGCAGGCGGACTCTCAACCACTGCGCCACCAGGGAAGCCCAAAATGCGATTTTTTGAATAACTTGTCTGTTATTATAACAGCGTATGGGATAAAGGAGTAAAAAGAAAGCTTCATTACTGCCCAGACCAATTTGACTCTTGCAAAGCTAATTAAACATGTCTTGAGTATATAAAATATATCATCCCCAGATAAAAGCATACTGTTAAGTTCTTCATCTTATTAAGAGCTTGCATTAATGCTTCTTCAACATAAATTTTATACCAAGACAGGTACTATTTGAGAAGCCTCACAATAGGAATGACCTAAATTAGGGTGACAGAGGCAAAAGATGGATCACCAGGGCCTGTCTCAACAAGAAGAGGAATGAGGATTCCATCTTCCATTATTGTCCGATTCTAATGTGCTAACATTATCTTCTGGAAAAAGCTTCCTTCCTCAAGCCGTTGGCCCCTCTGGAGCTCCGCATCAAGCTAAGGGATCTCACAACCCAGAGGACTAGACCCCAAACCCCAGAGTCATAAAGTCAATGATGAAAGGCCCTCAGAGGTCCTTGAAACTTTATACTTTGCAAATGAGGAAAAAGAGGCCCTGATAGGTGACATGTCTGAGATTATAGATACCGACACGTAGTATAGCATTTCTTGAGAGAAAAGAAAGCTAATACAAGACAGTCACCAGAACGTGTTTGAGCACTAAAATTATATAAAAATAAAGTTTTAAAAATTAATCAATGAATTCCATCAACTGATCCGATGGGTCCATGCCGCCTACTTTCTATTACCTCCTTGACTATTCTAAAGCACCATTCTGCCTCAGGTGTGAGCCCTGGTCTTTGGATATAGTCTCTTCAATGCATTGTTCCTTCCAGCCTATATTTAAAAACTCCTTTTTCAGTGTGAACTTTCCCCCTTTGGGGTGCTCCCTCTCCAAGAACCTAAACTGAAGCCAAAGTTAAGAACAGCAGCACGACTTACCATCAGGTGCTAAAAGGCAAGCGGGCTTCCCTGGTGGCGCAGTGGCTAAGCGTCCGCCTGCCGATGCAGGGAACACGGGTTCGTGTCCTGGTCCGGGAGGATCCCACATGCCGCGGAGCGGCTGGGCCCGTGAGCCATGGCCGCTGGGCCTGCGCGTCCGGAGCCTGTGCTCCGCAACGGGAGGGGCCACAACAGTGAGAGGCCCGCGTACCGCAAAAACAAACAAAAAGATAAGCGGCAACCAAGAACTTTACCAGATGAAGGTTCTTAAAACAAGCTCTGCTCGCATTATTCCCCTGTGAAGTACTCCTTCGCTGCTAACTAAATCAAGGTCCAACTTCTTCATGGACGCGGATGTTCAAGGCCATTTACTCATGATACCATGGCTCATTTCCTATTATTTCCCTATGCTCTAGTTCAGGTATTCTCAACTTGACTACGTATGGAAATCATTTGAGAAGCTTTAAAACGCTGTGAGTGACCAGACCCTCCCTCAGACCAATTCAACTATAGTCTCTTGTTGGTGGGAGGGGTGCATGAGAGGAAACATAATACAGTGACTGAGAGCACAGCCTCTGACAAGCTGAGCTAAAAACTAGGCAACGCTACTTAACTGTTATATGATCACCGGCAAGTTACCCGGCCTTCCTGTGCCTCAGTTTACTCTCTACTAAATGAGGAAAATAATAGACCACTTCTGTAGGGATACTGTAAGAAATAAATAAGCAAACATATGCAGAGCTCATAGAATTATGCCTAGCACAAAGAAAGCCCTAAGTAGTGATGCTATTTTTTATTATACTTGAACATGTAGGACAGTGATTTGTCTATAGGAATTACTGAATGTTTCTGATTTAAATTTAATTGAATTGCCATAAATAGCCCCTAAAACTGTGATGGAAAAAGTCAGTTTCAAGGACTGTTTTGCTATCACAAAAGCTTCACCATTTAATACTGAGAACAAACATATTGAAAAAAATCGCAGGATGGATAAACCCTCAAGATGTTATGCTGAATGAAATCAGACAGATACTAAAGTAAAAATACTACATGATTCCACTTACACCTAGAGCAGTTAAATTCATAAAGACAGAAAGGAGAAACTTGGGACTGGGGGGAAGGGTACAATGGGGGATTGTGGTTTATGGATACAGAGTTTCAGTTGGGGAGGATGAAAAAACTTTTAAGATGGATGATGGCGGTTGCACAACAATATGAAGTACTTAATGCTACCAAACTTAAAATTGTCAAAATAGTAAATTTTATGTTATGGTATTTTACTACAGTAAAAAATGTCAAAAGAGTAAAAAAAAAAAGTCACAGGAATATAGAATGGACATTGTTTTCCCTGATTATAATATTACCTTCAATCTATTAAAAATCCTTTTATATTCTTTCTTCTCTTTCATGTTCCCCAGATGAAGGCGGTATTTCAATAACTTTTTTTAAATGTATGACTTCACTTTTAATAGGTACGATGAGAAACTGACCCAACCACAGAAATCTTCCTCAGTGATCTCCGTGCAGTGAATTGGAGCCATAGTGAATGCCCTGTGACCTGCACGGCTTCCCCAAACAGAAAATCCTGTGTATTAACGGGTAAATTTTCACTGACATGGTAAAGTTTCTGTAGAGTTGACATTTGATTGATGCTGTGACAGCTATTTGGTTGCTGTCAGTGCAACCATATTAGAAACTGCTCTTGACTTTGTGAAGTCATTTTTTAAAAGTTGGGGGGTGAGGATTAAAAAATACTTCATTGACATCCGAAGGGCACTTATATACTGACGGAATAATGGTCCTCACTGAGGGATCATTGCCTTGAAAGAAATAATATGTGTGTATATGTATACATATGTACATACATATATTTGTATATAGACACACACACACACACACACCCCTTAGGGACAAATGCAATTCTAGGGAATCTGCAACTCCTTCAGATTCATTAAAGGGCCAATGAGATGATGATACTGCATACATTTATGCTCTGTGTGAGACACTTCTACTGAAATTCAACTGTGACTGTGAATGCTTCAGACCAGATACAATTTCAACATTTTCTGCTACTGGAGTGGGAAGACCAAATAGCTATTTCAAATTCACATTTCCCTTTTCCAATTGATCGTGGCACTCCCCTTGGAACATCCCTATGCTACAACAGCTCTAACTTTCCATTTCATTTTCACTGGAAAAATCTAAACATGAAGCAATACCTTCTACTCTACCAGTCACTGAGGTTCCCCTAAGGGTATTTTTGTGTTGAAGCAAGCCACTGAGTAACAGAGGGATAGCTTTTTGTCTTCTGAAGCTCATTGACTAAGAAAACAATACATATAAAGACAGCCTATTCCAACAATATCCCGAGGGGAAAATAGTCCATTGCCACCCACTTTTAGTGATGGGGATAGAGAGGGTTAGACAGTAAAACACCTTGGGGGTCTACAGAAGATAACATGCCAATACTCTATGTTTTGATGAAAAAAGTAAAAAAAAAAAAAATTGATGAAAACTGTGCCTCTTTAGGAGATACAGGAGAAGGTATTCACTGTCAGTTCTGATTAGAAGAGAGTGGAAAAAAGATCCATCAGTAATAGATATTTCACTGAATTTGTATATTGCTTTACTAAATGAAAATCCAAAAACCAAAGGGGCATCAAATGACACTTTGTTATTCAGAGAACGTAAGCTATCCACACCTCCAGGGACTGCCAGTGCTCAAAACCATACACTTGAAATGGTGACTTTAAATCCTTTTGTCTGAAGGCATTTCAGACAAATTGTCTGAAGACATTTTTTTCTTAAGGGTACTTCCAACCAAGTGTTCAATTTCAATACAGAAATATAAAATAGGAAGGATAAACATATTTCTGCATCAGGTGCCATAACCATATCTTATTTTATAAATATTTGCACTTTTACCTGCTTAAAAGCCGTATAATTAGGAAAAAGGCTCAAGCAGCATGGAATTATGTTTCTATTTACAATTTTATAAACACAGCTATACTTTCCTTTCAGTGCTGTGATCTGCAGCTGTAAAACATCCTTAACACTATTTGTTAATAATCTGATTTGACTTAAAAATGCTTCCTTCCTTCTCTATATCTGTTTCTTGAAAAAAAATTATTTGTATCTATTTTAGAGAAACCGAAAAATAGTTCACTCGTGTCCTCCAAGACAAAGTTTCTGGGCTTTGAGTTTAAAATGATAATAATATCAGGAGGTATATGAACCAATGAGTATGTGAAGAAAAAAAAGAAATCAGTTACTTGATTATATGATGGGAGTATAAGCAATTTTGTCTTAGATTTCTCTTATTTTAATATCATATTTTAAAGTAAAGTAATGCTTTAAAAAGAACAATCACAATATTCTAAATTTACTTGGTGTTTCATGATTGACCAAGTGTTTTGATATTTTTTTATTTTCCGAAGACACCATCAAGACAGGCAGAGTAAAGACTATTGGTCCCATTTTATGGATGAGGACAATGAAGTTCTTAGAAACTGAGACAAAGGAAGGAGTTAACACATCCATATAACATCTCAACTCACAGGACAAATACCCATAAACGGTTTCAGTGGGAATCCTGATTGGACCGTAACTCAGATGAATGCGGTTCTTCACCCTGACAGCAGCAATTATCTCCAGCATCCAGCTTCTTTCCATACTCCCAGAACCAGCCTCACAGGACAGCACTCAGAGGTACCAGCACCTCAAACAGTCCCACCCTTCCTCAGGCCCCTTCAGTCCCAAGACATCCCTCCTCCAAGCTTCTGAATTTGAGAATCTCAGCTTCCCTTTGTTCCTCCAGCCTTAGGGGTGACAGCTGCTCCCTGTACTTAGCTCTGCATCATCAAAGTCTTCCCATGTTGCTCTAGGAGTCCTCTCATACCTGCTTAACCAGTTTCCTTTCTGAAAGTCTCTCTGTTGCAATACAGAAAGTGGTTCTGTTTTCCTGACTGGACCCTGACTAATACAGACATGTTAACCACAAATAAAAAGTACTGATTTGTACATTTCTGTCACTCCGATAACACAGAAGGTCTTATTTTCAAGTCTAGCCTGACTCAAGAAAGTTAAGTGTTCATTCACATCATTTTGTGATTTGGGGCTCTTGGAGATTTGCTATGTGTAGCCTTCAGGGGGACAGCAGATGCACACCCGGTTTCCTTCGATTAAAGTTCCAGGGCTAAATGGGCAGAGAGCTTCTCCTCTCGTGGACATTTTAGTAAAGGAGGCCTCCCCATCACTGAAACGAAAACACCAACACTACATGTAGCTTACTTTCCCTCGCATCCTTTATAATTACCTCCAAAATCACACGTGTGATTGCAGCCAGGGGTACAATGCAAATAGTCACATTTTGCTACGACAGTGAAAAGAATCTTGCTAATCCAATATACTTTTAAGCATAAGGCATTTGGGGTCAAGTTCAGAAACAAAGCCAAATATGGTTCAACTTTACTAAGTTTCAGCTTAGTTCATATTTTGTAGTGTTTTAACTAACATCCTATCTCTAAGGATTTTAAGAGGTACATGACACTTGGACAAGAACTAGTTCTAGCAAAAATAATATTCCGATGAGTTAAGTGTAAATGAATCAGAATCATACGAACTATATTTCCCTTGAAACACACAGGGACTTAAAAGTTAATGGGAAAAGTGCTGGCAACCCACATTTAGAGTTTTTACTGAAATCAGGATGTTTGAATAAACATTAGACATTCAAATAACTCAAACTGAAATGGGGTTCACCAATCCGTAATTATAACAGTGCTTTAAATGATGAGGAAACATGTCACATTCACATTTCAAACTTAAAGCTTTACTTGGCAGACACGCTTCTGGTTCAGCAAACCTCTGCAGTCATGTTACGGCAACCACTTGAGATATTAAGACAGACAGTGAAGTTTTAAACTCAATTTGGCAAGCACCATGAGAAAATAACTAGCAAGTGAAAATTTTTTTTAAAAAGAGCGTCTGGAGTGTAATAACGAGGTTTTGAAAGGACGTTCGAGCTGGACACGTAATTTAGAAAGAATATGCCTTCTTAAATGGGCTAATAATGAGCTAATCCCGTAAGAAACTAGAGAGTGGTACGTGTTTTGGTTCCTCCTTTCTGTTCTGGGGATTTTAATTGGAAGCTGCAAATCAAATTGGCTTGTAAGGAGGAAACGGACAGACGTGTGATGGAATTTTAATTTCTCTGTTGCCTAATGCTTGAATTAAGCTAGCAGTTGGCTCAGTGGACTTTCTGTGACCCGGTGGTCAGCTTGTGACCGTATAATGTGAATTCCCAATGGATTGAATATCACCCCTGGGGTTCTTCAGAGCCCTGCTTGAAAGTAGTCAGAAGCAAAACTAACTATATCAAAGATGCCAAACCTTAGTATGCATCAGACAGACATTAGCTTGTATCAGAATCACCTGGAAGGCCTGCTAAAACACAGAAATATTGGAACCCATCCTAAGAGTTTCTGATTCAGTAGGTCTAGGTGGAGTCCTACAATTTACATTTTTAACAAGCTCCCAGGTGAAGCTGAGGCTGTTGGTCTGGGCCATGCTCAGAAAGCCTCCAAATCATACATGACGGCTTAGGACTGTTCTAAGCCACCACTCACCGTGGCAGTGAGTTTACAAGTGCTCACTCAAGCACTTTCCATTACCATCCTAGAAAAGGGTTTCAGGCCTCTCCCTCTACTTTATCCCTTAGAGAGACCAGAGCTGCTTAAGGAATTTGCTGGGATATAAATAGAGGAACATTTTACAACAAAATCATAAATGTTTTCAAATGAGACAGGCACACCTACAAAAAAAGATTTTAAAAATAAACAGAGTAATTCTTTCCATCCCACTTGACCTTCTATTGGAGGCAAATTTTTCAGACATTCACATTCGTCTGATAGTTCAGGGTCCCAAACTGATTACTCTCTGAAATTATTGTGACTGCACCTGTTCTTTGTGAGAGACAAACTGATGCACAGTTTAGCCAATCCTCATTATTCCTCACCTTGCCAACAACAGATGGTTTGTCGTCCTCTGGCTCCTGGTTATGTCTCAGAATTGCAAATGAATTGACCTCAAATATCTAATGGAACATCTCACTTTCTGCAGAAATCACTTCTATAAGCTCTTGGGCAAGAGTTTCCACCCTTTGCTTGGATGTCTCCAAGAATAAGAAACCAACCACCATTCATGGAAAAACACCCTTTCCTTTTTAGGATGGAAGAGCATGATGGAGACCCAATACCAGACTTCTGCCTCAATGTGAAACATATAACTTTTACTCCCGGCAAAGGCCTCTTTCTCATCCCTTGCATCAAATGGGTCTCGAGGGCCTTTTGTTGGTCTAACTGCTTTAATAGCCACTACCTTTGCACACATCTCCAATGTTGTCCCCATCTCCATGCTGATTTGCTTAATTCATCTGCAGGAAAACTGACATTTTTGGTGTACACTTCTATGAATTTTAACACAAGCAGAGATTTACGTAACTACCACCACAGTCAAGATACAGAACAGAATCAAAACCACAAAGAACTCCCTCGTGTTATTGCTTTGTAATCACATCACTTCCTTACCCCTAACTTCTAATCTCTTCTCCATCACTATAGCTTTGTCTGGTCAAGCATATTATAAATGAAATCATAGAGTATGTGAATTGAGACTGACTTCTTTCACTTGGCATAATGCTACTGAGATTCATGCAAACTGTCATGTGTATCAATAGTTTGTACTTTTCATGGCTGAGGAGTATTCCAGTGTATGGATTTAACACAGTTTGTTTATCCATCACCTGCAGAAGAACATTTAGATTTTTCCAGTTTTGGGTGATCATGAATAGATCTGCTATAAAAGCTCACGTATAGCTTTTTGTGTGAAACTTTTTCCCTATTATGAATTCTCTTTTGGTGTCATGTCTAAGAACCCTTTGCCTAACCCCAGTTAGGGGTGTCATGTCTAAGAACTCTTTGCCTAACCCCAGTTCAGAAAGTTTTCTGCTAAAAGTTTCATAATTTTACATTTAAATCTATGATCCATTTTGAGTTAACATTTGTATAAGACGTGAAGTTCAGGTCAAGGTTTACGTTTTTGCATATGAATGTTTCATTGTTCCAATATCCTTTGTTAAAAAGACTATCCTTTCCCCAAAGAATGGCTTTTACACCTTTAAAAAAAAAATCAACTGGCATACTTGCAGGGATTTATTTCTGGCTCTATCTTATTTATCTATATGTGATCCATTAGCCAATAACATACATGATTACTGCAACTCTACAGAAAGTTCTAATTGGGTAGAGTGATTCTTCCAGCTTTATTCTTTTTTCAAAATTGTTTCTGTCTATTCTAGATCCTTTGCCTTTCCATAAAAATTATAGAATCACTATATAAAAATTATAGAATCCCTGGTGGCACAGTGGTTGAGAGTCCGCCTGCTGATGCATGGGACACAGTTCGTGCCCTGGTCTGGGAGGATCCCACATGCCGCGGAGCGGCTAGGCCCGTGAGCCATGGCCGCTGAGCCTGCACGTCCGGAGCCTGTGCTCCGCAACGGGAGAGGCCACAACAGTGAGAGGCCCGTGTTCAGCAAAAAAAAAAAAAAAAAAAAAAAAAAAAGAATGTTATCTGTTGTTTTTTGACATACCGTTGTATGAATGCCAATTAGATTCCAGACGGTTAACGGTGTTGTTCAGTCCTTCTACAACCTTGCTGATTTTCTGTCTCCTAGTTTTATCAATTACTAAGAAAAGAGTGTTGGAGTCTCCAACCGTAACTGTGGATTTTTCTGTATCACTTTTCATTTCTGTCAGTTTTTACTTCAGAAAAACTGAAGCTTTGTTGAAGCTTTGTTGTTAGGTGTATTCAGCATGTGAAAGCACACAGAAGGGGGTAATTGCACGCTGTTCTCAGTGATCAGGACTCACGGCCACAGGAATACTGTATAAGAAGGGAGAAGAAGGGAGAAAAGGAAGAGGTAATGGGACAAAGGTGGGAAACAGATTACAAATATATGCCAGTAAGAGGTAGTTGGTGGGCAACGGGGAGTAACTGAAGAGAGTTAAGCAGAAAATAACATAATCAGATTGTTCTTTTCTTAGTATAGCTTGGAAAATGCTATGGATAAAGTACGTAATTCCTTAGAGGGAAATGTGAATGCCGATTAAATAAATAAAAGTTAAATTCTAACTAATAGACTTGGGAATCCAAAGATAGTAGGATTAGAAGGGGTGTGATTTATTAATTTAGGTCAGAAAGTCCTTCAGAAAAAAATGGACCCTGTATACACACAACAGTTCTGCAGCCTACTATAGTTTTTTTAGTTATGGGTACAAAGGGGAAAGAGAATTATTTCATATATAGCAGTTTGTCCTATTCATTATAAATTTAACATTAAAAGTTTAATGTAAAGGCCAATTTGCCAATTCGCTGCCTGTCCCTGGGAATGGCCTTATTAATAAATACTGCATTTTGTTTAATGAGAAAAATGATGGGCAAGGTAAAAATGTAAAACACTTTAATGGGATGCCTTTACAAAAGGTCATTGCCCTTTCTAAATATTTTTTGATGATTTCTTCTACCCAGGAAAGCTGTTTTTAAATGCACACACTTAACAGCATACAATTACTCCAGCAGCTTAAGAATATCTAAGTGTACTTGGAAAGAAATCCAAAGTTGTCTCCAAAACTGCTTAGCAAGAGGCATAATTACAGTCCACTACTTATACACTTACAAAGCTCTGTGAATAAGGACACTAAAAAATTACTTCTCATGAAAAAAAAAATATATATATATATATAAGGCAATGTCCTGGCAGGACAGCAGAAAACACTTACCACATCAAAGGAATGTTGAAATGGATTTGGGAAAAATTATTTACAAAGATGTGGGTAAGGGTCAGGGAAGTTAACAAGTAATGGTGAAGCCAGCAACAGCAGAGAGCTCCCTGTGACCTAAAGGATTAAGGGGAATGAGTGATTTCCAAACATTTCCCCCAAGAGTACCTATAGGTGAAGGAGAGGACTCCTTTTACCACCATCTGTACCACCCAGCCAGGTGTTAACTTACTTTCCCAGCCCTTACCCCCTGCCATTGGCCAAACCCAACACAGTGTGATTTGATTCACAAAGGTCAGGCTCCCAGGGCCCAGAACTGGGTAAAAAAACAGTACAGAGTGGATTGGAGACGATGGGGTGGGGGAGAAAGTATGGGAACTGAAAGCATTAATAACCACATGAAATAAAATATTTCTGTTGGGCATCTTAAAATTAAAATAAATCTACCTCCACCACCAATTTTATAGACATAGACACACACACACACACACACACACACACACTCACACACATTGTACATTCATTTACTGGTTCTCCTCATTGAGAAGATACTTCTGGGTCTCACATGTATAATTTCTTGCACTAGAATTCAAGCCTTTGACACTCCTAGTTCCAGTTGAAAGATGGATGTTGCATATTAGAATTCCAAGCCGAGATGTTTCATCACATGGAGAAATTATGTCACTTTCTAGCACAGTACAACAACTATACTTGCACTTTGCCTGTCATCTTAACAGATTGGGCTTGGAGTTGGGGCAGTAAACAGTCAAGCAACAAGTCTAAATATCTGAAGTTCCTTAAGTGCATCAGATCATGAAACTCTGAAAGGAGCTAAATGTCTCAGTGATTTAAAGTGCTTGAGGCTTTAAGTGGTTCATTCAGAAGGCACACGGAGATAATTCTGAGTCCTTGTGTGTTTTTTTTATCATCACTTGATCACAATCCCTCTAATGAGATGAAGGGCTTTTGCTCAGTGAAATAGGGACTCAAGCATGCTTAAAGCAATTGAATTATCTTTCTTTTGTACAGGTGCTTCACAGATTTGCTACCTATTATATCCCTCAGGCTTTGACTAGGGCAGGAACCCACTGGTCTTTTTCACTGCTGAAGCTCTAGGACCTCACATAGGGCTTGGTATATAGTCAAAGTCCAGGGGATATTTTTGAATAAATTAACAAATGAACTAAACAGGCAAAATGGTACTAGGAAGAACACTGAACTCTGATCCAGGACTTATTCTAAGTCCTAGCTTTAACTTTTTAGCTGTGTGGTGTCATCAGGGAGATCATTTAACTTCTCTAAGTCTCAATCACATCAGCCATAAAATAGGGATAAAACCCATTCTACATGGAGTTGCCAAAACACCATGGGAACTACTGTTTGAAACTGTTTGGAAATTGCAAGACATTCTAAAATATACACTATTTTTACTACTGAACTTGGTTACCAACCCAAAACACTATGAGGATTTCATTCTAATACAGATTTTAAGGTGCCAACAAAAATATTCTTTTTCGTCTGGGAAGAACATTGGGAGAAAACAACACAACACAAAAACTTTTCATGATGATCTACAACCCACATGCTTTTATGTTTGAACTTCACTGCAAAACCAAATTCTTGTATCTATTAAAATTAATGGTGCCCATGTCTTTGACTCTTTGACTTCTGGTACTCTGTATCCTATAGAAACGAATATGTATAAGGACAGCTATGTTTATAATGACAAAAAAAACAACTGGAAACAACCTGAATATCTATCAGCAAGCTATACATAAAGTATGGTGTACCTACACTATAGAACTATACTGTCCAATACAGCAGTCATTAGCCACATGTGGCTATTAAGTCCTTGAACTGTGGCCAGTTCAAGTCAATGTGTGCTGTAAGTGCGAAGTAGACACTGGATATCCAAGAATTAGTATGCAAAATAAGCACGTAACATGTCTCAATAATAATTTATTATATTAATGCAATGCTGAAATGATACTTTAGATGTAATGCATTAACTAAAATATAATATTATTAAATTTTCCTTTATCTTTTTTACCTTTTTAAAGCGTGGCCACTAAGTAAGTTTTAATCACCTTTGTGGCTTGCGTTGTATTCCTACTGGACAGTGTGCCATAGATCAGGAATTGGCAAATTCTTTCTATAAAGAGCCAGGGAGTAAATACTTTAGGTTTTGTTGGCCATAAAGTTTCTGTTGCAACTACTCAGCTCAGTGGAGACACTATATAAACAAATGAGCAAAACTGGGTCACAATCAGACCTTATTTATGGACACTGAAATTTAAATTTCATATAATTTTTACATATCAGGAAATACTCTTCTTGATTGTTTCCAACCAAACTTAAAATGTAAAAAACATTCTTAGCTCACAGGTGGCAGGACAAATTTAGCCCACAAGCCATAGTTTGCCAACCACTGCTTTAGACTATTAAGCAGTATTGAAAAGAATGGACTAGATCTGTCTGTACAATATGTACTTTCTCTAAAACAGCCTACTGCAGAACAATACATAGAACGAGACTTCATACATGTAACACAGAAAAAATATTTGTTTATATATTTACATAATTTTAAATGACCAGAGGGCTATGGAAGGATGAATATATACCAATCTGTTTATCTAACCTGTTACCATTGGACATAAGATTGGAGGGAAAGAGGAAGACATTTGTCTATGTCAAGTTTCCCTAATCAATGTAATTATGACTCAATTAAAATCCTGATAAAATAAAATGTATTAATACCTAAATTTCAAAAAAAAACCCCACAAAAGGTCCACCCTATAGCCACAAGGACTTTATCACTGAAATGTTGATATCCATGCTTGTTTCCTCTGAACAAGTTTTCTGTTTAGCCTAACTACAAAAACTGGGAGAAAAACTTAGATCAGAACCAAAACGAATGGCAGAAAATATTTTTAAATCAAAATACAATTTCCATTCTTTGCATTGCCTTCCCATTTGTGCATGTAGTTTGCCTCAAATTCTACCCTTTATATTAGTAATACAACTAAATTTTAATTTAAATTAGTAACTACAACTAAGTAAAATACTTAGACGTTATCTGGGCTCTTGATAAAGCTACAATGTCCTCATAAGCTCTTATTTGTTCAGAGCATAAACAAAGTTGGTTTAGCACACACCTTTGTGTTCAGTTTGTACTAGTGATCTATTGCTGCATAGCAAATTACTGCCCGAATCTTAGGGGCCTAAAGCAAAAATAAAATGTGCTCCCTCACAGTTTTTGTACATCAAGAATTCAGAAGAAGCTAAGGGGCTGGTTCTGGCTTAGTCCCTCAAGAGGCTGTCAGGGAAGCTGTCAGCCAGGGCTGCAGTCATCTGAAGGCCTGACTGGGGCTGGAAGATTCATTTCCAAGATGATTCACTCAGATGACTATTGGCAGAAGCCCTTGACCCATGGACCCCTCCATAAGGCTACTTAATATCATCCTAGCATGGTGGCTGGCTTCCCCTAGAAGGAGTGATACAAAAGAGGAAAGTGGAAGCTGCAATGCCTTTTCTGGCCTAGCCTTGAAGTCACACAGACACAGTTTCCTAAGGACATACAGGTCAGTTCTACTTAAATGTAGGAGGAAACTACACAGAGCATGAATACCAAGCAGCAAGAGTCACTGGGCACCAATTTACAAACTGGCTAACACACAGATGTTCAAAAACATTTCTAAAGATAGCCAGGAGCATGGCTTAAATCTAGCTGTTGACCATGTTTTACAAATGGAAATCTGATTTTAAAATATTTTAATTTTGTTGGTAGGAAAAAAAATCATTGTTATATTAAAAGCGTACTTAACTATAACTTGTCAAATACAGGACAACCAACAAATCAGTGCTTTTAAAACACTTAGAGAACACAGGGTATTTTATACAAGCAAATTACCTATCTACATAAGCCACATGCGCAAGTGAATAAATACAAGAAGGCATCAGTGGAGAAAAATTATGTTGTAAAAATTGCCTGCTTTAGCTCATTATTTTCTTGACAAAGTGGCATAGCATTAAAAAGTACCAAAAATCATTTGGTAAAAAATCAGGTTATTATCCAATATATAGAATATATTTTTGGAGAAAAAATATTTATGCAAAGAAAAAAGACTGGAAGGATATACGGTGACATTAACAGTAGTCTCTGAGTGTTTGGATTGGACATGACTTTTTTCCTTTTGCTTGTATGTTTTTATTTAGGACGTCCACAGAGAACACGCATCAATTACTTTTATAATGAGAAAAGACTCATGTAAAAATGTTCATAGTCTATTTTTCTGGCTGGCATTAAGGTACTTCTGTTCCTTAAACTGCCTTCTGAAGAACTGTATTCGAGACCCATAAATTATTCTTACAGACCAAGAAAGGATAAGTCTAACATTTACTCCTGAGGCTACTGGAAGCTAATTGCCAACAGGTGAAATAAGAAGCAAATTTACATGACCTTACTTTTATGCTCAATAAGGTCAAAAGTAAAGGTTTTGTATCTTTCTGGTCCATAAAATATGGATTACTATTTTCAAAATACATCAACAGTGGTAATAGCTATTCCCATTAGTCAGTCCTATAATCTTATGAAATACTGACAATGATAAAACAATGCAACTGAGAAAAAACCAATAGAGCACACATTTTATTGACAAATAAATGCAGAGGCTTAAATTGACTCTCACCAGCTTTATACCTGATTGACACATTATCAGAAAAATAAAGATTTAAACTAGCCAAGATCAATGACTTCAAAATGATTCTTTAATGCTCCATCAGATAAAAATACAAATTCAATCCAATCATAATTCATATTTGAGTTCACGCCACTTTAACAGTTACATTTTATGGCAAAGTGTACTTTAATTTTATATTCAAACCTTTTCCCAGCTTTTCTTAGAGAATTCACTTTTTAATTTATGATACTTCCTTGCTCAAGTCAAGCTTCATTCACTTTTAGATACTTTGGAAAGATAAATAACTGACATACTCTGCCATTCATGAGTAATGTACTGCCTGTAACTTAAGAAAATAAAATAGGTGGCCAAAGATATGTATTTGTTTTAGAAATAAATATGTATCATATGCATAAGTAATAAAATAAAAATAAATTAGAAATATGTCATAAAAGTGCTTTCCTATTTTACTGAATTTAAATTATATACTGTAGTATATTGTTAGGTCATAAACATCTTAAGAATGAAATACCTTAGTCGTGGCTTATGCTGAATATATAACTACATTGACTGTAAAGCGTGGAAGTTACGCCATATGTTTACATATTATTACAGACTGCTATTTCCAGTATATATCCATTAAAAAATATTTTCTTTCTTTCTTTTTTTTTGGTGAAATACTGTGTGTCATCACAACGCTAATCAACAAAAAACTTGAAAAGCAAGGATTCCTCCACGTAGCACTTTAACTTTTCTCCACTTCCTAGCTCATGATATAATGAGTACTCTTTATAAAAAACAATGACAATAATCATTTATTAGTGTTTTCTATGTGTCAGGAACACTACACATACATTATTATTTCATTTAATCTCGTAACCTCCTGTCAAGGTGAAAACTATTATCTCCACTTTATAGATGAGGAAACTCACACTGGTCTGTACCCAAAGCCTGGATTCTGAACACACTTCCTTAAATATAGACCCTTAAGCATACTCCTCTCCATCTTAAGACCTGTGAGCTAAGGAGGCAAGTTATCTACCCCGATACATCCAATATTCAGTGGTGGGACAAACACAGAATAACTGCTAAAGATGGTCCCTATTCATAAAGGTGGGACATGGGAGACTCACTGTCATCACTGTTCCACTGCAGTTCTAAAATTAAAACATCTGGGCTTC